>NC_056737.1:1625195539-1625495539 GCF_019279795.1 Protopterus annectens
TGTGGATCAGAAAGTTCCAGGGACCTTTCCATGATGCATGTGGAGACAGTTCCCTCAGGGGTAGGGAGGGGAACTCTAATGGAAGACAGAGATGCTTTCTCTGACAGATCCTACCAGCTCTCCTGAAAATAGGCCCGATTGTCCACCTCTGGATGCAGTCGGGGGTCATTTATCCCTGCACCAGAAAGCCTGGCTAGAGATTACAAAAGATTCATGGGTACAGAGGATTATTTCCAGAGGTGAAAAATACCCACCCAAACAGTGAACAAAATCTCCGATGTTCCACCCAGTCAGAGGAAAGCAGTAGCACCAGAAATAGAGAATGGGACCTCCGTGTATGTGATATGGGAGTCTTGCTTTTTTTCCCCTACCATATTTGTTTCTCATCATAATGCTGAAACGTATATCTATATATCTATATTTGGCTTGTTGGCACAAGTGCATTATTGAAGAGATATGTGTCATTGTGCATCTTGAGATGGTGTGCTGAAAATGTCATATTTTCAGTGGAAAATTACTTACCTCCCATTATACCCTGATCAAGAGATGTGTATAAATGTCTTGTACACTTTTTAGTGTAACCAAAAGGTACTTATTAATCTTGTCCATTCTTTCTGTTAACTATCCATTCTTTCCACCCACTTAACTAAATAAATGAAAGGAATCACCAACGGAGCACTACAGCACTAAATCAAAATAATTTATTGAAGATGAGCACTTTCTTCAAAATCACTAGACTTCTTCAGAACATTTGAATAACCAAAGTAACATGATTAAATACCCTAACCCTCTCAATCATTGGATAACAATAAACCATCATTTCCTATAAGTTAATTAAGTTGTTTAAAATGACAGTATCAAAAAAACACATACTAATAAAAAACAGCAACAAAACCATAAACCCCAACCAAATAAAATATGATATAATACAGCATGATTCAAAATATGTCCTAATAAAATCACATAAAGAAAGCTGATTTTAGTTTCAGTACAAAACTAATGGAAGTATTGTCATTGAGCCCAGGTGGTTGACATGCATTTAATTAAATCTGCCACTTGAGCTCTAAGAATTCTAGGAAGTCATCATCCGGACCCCCTCGTGGACCCAAATCTACTTGTTCTAATACAAAGAATTTGAAGGAATGTGTCGGGTGTGCCTTCATGTGCTTCTATAAAGCATTAGTATCTTTATTTTTCCGAATATCATAATTATGTTGGTATATTCTTTGTCTGAGGGCTCTGATTGTCTTGCACACATAATAACCAATCACATACCATATAGGTTGCGATGTAGACCACTCCTTTGGTATAACAGTAACACTTTTTGTTAGTAATAATTTTACCATAATTCCTAACTTTGACTGAATCAGTGTCCAATATGAAAGGGCATTGTCCACACCTCCCACATTTAAAAGTTTCACCTAGGCCTGCCTTTAGCTTTTTCCTCTCTACCAGACCTTGCAACAAAGTGCCCTTTTTGTATACCACAAGAGGTTTTTCCCCCAACCTTTTGTTTATCTTGTCATCCATACAAAACATGGTCCAAGTCATAAATAATACTTCTAAAATTAAAAAAAACATCTCTGGTAAAGGGAGGACACATGCCCTACTAAAACTATCAGTTTTTACCAAACCAGAGGCTCTAATCAAGCCTCCAGGATTTTCCAAAAGTGTAGTGTAAATGCCCCCAGCTCTTTTTAGTTTTACTTCTTTAGCTATGTTATTGACAAATTTAAAAGGGTAACCTCTTTTCTGCAACTTCCCCATTAGAACATCACATTCTCTGATAAAATCATCCTGAACAGAAACAATTCTGGCCAATCTTACATATTGACCCTTAACAAGGGGCTTCTTCTGGTGCAGAGGGTGGCAACTCTCAAAATGTAACAGAGAGTTAAAGTAGGTAAGTTTCCTGAAAAGGTGTGAGGTAAACTCACCCTTAGAGTGATCCTTCTTGATGGTAACATCCAGATAATTCAAAGTGTCAAGGTCCTTGATCATGGTAAATTTTAAAAAATTAGTAGTATTGTTGATATAAGTGAAGAACCTATTCAGGTCATCTTCACTCCTGTGCCAAAATAGGACCAAATCATCCAGGTACTGTCCGTATAGTACCCACATATCCTTAAATTCAGAGTTCACTATATAGAGATCTTCCCACTGGGCTAATACAATGTTGGCAAATAATGGCGCACAACATTTGCCCATTGCCACCCCCTGCACCTGCTTAAATAAATGCCCCTCAAAGGTAATGAAATTGTTGTGCAGAACCATCTCCATATAGGACCTGATTGTAAGGATAGTTTCATGGTTCAATGAACTGTTCAAACATAAATAGTCATAGAACCATTCTAGTCCAATATCATGGGGTATTACAGAAAAGAGGTCACAAATGTCAGTGGTGACCAATATCAAGTCCTCATGGTACATTTCATTCATAACTTTAGAAAGAAAGTCCCAGGAATCCTTAATCACCAGGTCTCTGTTATCCAGGGTATGTTTGACTGTACTGTCAATGTATTTGACCATACTGAAGGTTTTAGATGCTTTTGCGTCAACAATCGGTCGTAAGGGGGGATCAGAAATACTCTTATGTATTTTGGGGATTCCGAAGATGGTAGGAATCCTAGGATGCTTTGTCTCCAAAAATCCTGAAGTTTCTAAAGTAATTTGTTCATTCAATAAAAGTTGTTCAGTATCTAAATCAATACGTCTGTAAGATATATTCAGCTCATTTTTGGAAACCTCTGTGTATGTGTCACTATACATTAAGTCAGTCAGTTTACTATTGTAATCACATACATCCATGATAACAGCTCCTCCCCCCTTATCCAGTTTCATAATCCTGATTTCATCATTCTCTAAAATATCACGGAGCAATGCACTTTCTTGACTTGTTAAATTACTTGCCCCATTTTTGCCAAAAAGATATTTATTTTTAAAAACCACTTTCCTGAATTCTTTTTCACAAAGGGTCTCATACATTTGTACAGTCGGGTGCATGGGTGGAATGAAGGTAGTTGGTCTGTTTAATCAGCCTAAATTACCCTGCAAATTAAATGCCCCATCCCCCGACTGTGAGAAAAAAGTGCCAAATTCAACTTCCTAGTGAATAATTTAAACTCCAAAATAGTGCTAACTATACCACTTCCAGTTGTTGGCACAAAGTTGAGCCCTTTTGAAAATAATTCTGCCCAATCAGTACTCACAGTTGTCCTACTGTAATTGTAAATGCTAAAATCATGTTCAAAATGTTTGACAATATTACATACATACATCCCAGTCCCTTCATGTCTATCATTGGTCACCTCCAATATTGTTGTTGTCTCCCCCTCCTCCATTGATTCTGATAATTCACTTGTCCATAGCCTCCATTCCCTTGCCCCCCCCCCAATTCATTAATCGCCTGGATCTCCTCAGAGGAGGTGGTTCTAAAGGGGCATTGTCACCCACAGAATCAACTACATCATCCTCTTCATTAATCAACACTTTTGAATAAATTATTAAATTTAACCAGTCTGTGTGCAGCAACGTGAATGGGAGTGAATTAGCATATGGCCAGCTTCCAAAGGATCAAGGCACCTTCCACATGCCTAAACTGTCAGACAGCTCAAGCTGAGCTCACTAAAAGACAAGTTTGTATTCAAAGCCCTTTTGAGCTTTACTGCCACTAAAGAATATGCTTCTCTGAGGCTTTCAAGGATAGACAGTCCACTTGTGCATTCCTTTACTGGGCAGATAAGTTCCCTTTAGAATAAAAAAAACTTCCATTTTTTTAATTATGGTGATGTTTTATTACTTTCCTCTTCAGGAAAGTTATTTTAAAGCTAGGAGTGTTGTGTTTTAACTGACTGTCTCAAGACTGTAGCATACTTTTAAACCTGAGCTTTTATTTTTTTTTCTGTCAGTTTAAAAGCAGTGCAGAGAAACTTTTCTGTTAAGAAATTTTGTTCATTTTTCTTTTGTTGGGCTGGAATAATGTTCTAACGTGCTTTTACTGCCTCTTTTTTCTGTTAAAAAAGTAACTTTTGTGGACTGGTAGTGTTTACCTTTAATTGCTCCTTGTCTTTCTTAGGAAAGCGGCACCATATTCGTCTTGACTGTGTAAAAGACTACCAGTACCATAGTCTGTCCTTCTTCAAGCCACAAAAAGAAAAAGTAAAGCAAACAGTCTTTTCCACCACAGCAGGCTATCAATTTGCCTCAGAAGCAGGTGACCTCAGACTACTCATCTTTTAACCTGGATCCCTCTGGTGTAGTTCCTCCAACCACTGTGGTACAGGGGTTAACCACGTCCTCTGTGGCTGTTGAATTCCATTAGTGGACAAGGGAGAGCCACTTGTGTTGGTTCTATGAGAAGGAGTAGGGAAATTTTCCCTGTTGTGCCAAAATGCTGTGCCCATCCCGGGGAAAGCAGTTGCTGCCATTAGTAACACAGCTGGCCCCATTTTTCCTGTCAAAAAGAAACAGAAAACCAAGCATGTATCTACTCGTCAAATTGCTTTAGATAGGAACACTCTGCTTAAAACAACTTTACACAGGTCACCGCTCATTGTTTGCAGTGTGTGTACAACTCTGTTTTTACTTCTTCCAAGGCTATGGCCACCGGTACTGTTTTTAGGAGGTTTGCATGGCTGCATTCTCAAAAACTCCCAGATTATGTTAACATGATATTTTAATTTCTCCCTTGGCTAGTGATTTAGTGTTTGGCCACTCTACTGCATAGGTAATCAAGAAGTGTGATGAAAGGGCTAACCTGATCCAGAGACTCTCTTAAGATTTTTCAGTTCTCTTTCTCCAAATTTGTCAAGGGATTTTCTATCTCCTCAAACAATTTTGGCAGAGCACAATAAACAGTCTCAACAAAATTCAGGTAAATAAAACAAATGGTGATGAGGTTCCAAAAACAAGTCTCAAACTTTCCAAAACCAAGGACAGTCCAGCAAGTCTGAATAACTGTTTAAGAGACCTTGTGGCCTTCTCCCACCCTGGCCCCTTTTTTCTTTCAGAAAGTATGAATCTCCATTTTTTTTCCTTTGGCAACAGATTGTTTCAGACAAATGGCTTCTGAAAATCATTCATTGAGGTTACAGATGGCAAAGGGGGAAATTCCTCCTTTCCAGGGGGTTATTCCTCATCCTGCAGATCAGACTCTTTCATTTACACCTGTTCTTTGTCAGATGCTGCCCCAAGGAGTGATAGAACGATTTCCTTTTTCCCAGGTGGGGAATGTTTTTTTATTCAAGGATGTTCCTAGTGCCACAGAGAGAAAATACTTAGAGAGCAGTTTGGGATCTTTCTTTCCTGAACCTGTTTGTGATAGTGCCTTAATTCAAAATGATAAAACTTTTCAACCTGCTACTGCTACTTCCTCTTTCAAGTTTTCTGGTAACACTAGACTTAAAAGATGCTTATCTCGTTCCTATTCATCCAAACTTCAGATGTTTCTTAGGGTTTTGTGTATCTGGATCACAATATCAGTTCTCTGTCTTACCCTTCGTACTATCCACTGCACCAAGTGTGTAGCTCCAGTTTTAGCTCACTGCAGGCTCTGGGGTATCCACATTTTTCAATATTTAAGAATTGCTCATCTTCACTGAAGTGTCAGAAATATGTATATCTTACACATACTTTGATTCCATGAGAGCATTCTAAGTCTTTCTTGACTCCTTAACACTGGATTGTATTTCTAGCATGTCAACTAGACACTTCAGTTCAAACAACTTTCCTTTCACAGGAAAGAATAGATTTTTATTGAGATCTATTTCTAAGGTTTTCCACTCAGAGTTTGGTCTGTGTGAGGGAATACTAAAGAATTTTGGATCTAATGGCATCTATAATTGTTATGATACCCCTGGCAAGACTCCACATTTATTTATTTATTTATTATTTATTTGACATTTGTTGACCAGGTTAGATAGACTGGGCAATTATCCCTTTTTCAGCAGAGACCCGAAGTGAAAAGCTCTAACAGAAAAACAGAAACAAAGGTAAATAACATGGTAAAAAATATTCCAAAGTGAAAGATGATATCAAAACAAAGCATACATAGTACAAAATACAAAAAATATGAGAGAAAGCATACAAAATAACATCATTCTAAATAATGTACAATATGCAACTTAGTAGAATATGGTCATATTTGAACATAAAAAAACTAATAATGATAAATATCATAAGAGGTCACATGCTAATGGAAGCGATAGGGGAAGCAGAAAAATGTAAACGCATTAGTATATGCAGGGGTAAAGACGCATGTGAAAGGCCAATAACCAGACAACAGTTTATGGAAGCTGAGAGAACAAAAGCAAACAGTTAGCATAGTATAATGAAGCACAGGAGCTGTTCAAGTATGAAAGAAGAAGCAGAGAGAGACAGCAGAGTTGTAAGGAGGATGATAAAGATATAGATATGAGAAAGGCACAGTGGTATCTAAAACTTCCTTGGTTCCAGCATCAACACCATTCATATTTTCAAATTCCAGTGCTAGAGTTTGGTGGAGACAACAGATATTCTTAAATCCAGTTCTTCCCTGCTTTTACTGTATTTGTGTTTCTTCCTACTTTATTTTGCTTTTGCGTCATCTTAAAAGTACTCAGTTATATTTATTACTGCTTGGTGTAACTCATTCTAAGCCTTTTAGTTTAAGCACTTGGGCTTCAGACCAGTTGTTTTACATTAAGGTTTGTGGTCTGCACTGTAGTGGCAGGACAGGTAGCTTACATCCTTCTAAGTTGGGAACTGCTGACTGAGGGCTCAGTGTCTGTTATTCTAAAAGTGTATTAGTGCTGGTTTAAGCACTTGGGCTTCAGGCCAGTTATTTTACATTAAGAAGGTTCGTGGTCTGCACTCTTGTGGGAGGAGAGGCTGGACTCTGCCCTTCTGAGCTGGGAATTTCTGGTTAAAGGCTTATAGTGCCTGCATATTTGAACTATTTCTTACTGAAATTGGTACAGCTTGTTTGCTGTAGCATAGATTCGATCCAGGCCTGCTGAATCTAGCTTTGTTTGTATGCTTGTTGTTTGTTTGCTTGTTATTTCCCTGAAATGCTAATTCCACCTAAAACACGGCTTTTCGGCGCTTCTGTGGATCCCTAGTGATATCTGCATTGCTTACTGTACTTATTTCCTTGTTTCACTTGAATGAAAGTTACTGTTTGTCGTTTTTGAATTTAAGTTACCTGTAGCACACTGCATTTAAGTTACCTGGCACTTGCTCACTAAAGCAATTATATAGGTCAGCCCTAAAAAATTAAAACCACTACACCCTCACAAAATCCCCATGAGTACCTTGTTCCCCATTGGCCCTTTTTTTTCAATTATAAAGTAATTCCCAATACTATTCTAGCATGTCCAAAGGTCAGTTGTCATTCTCCTCTCTGGTCCAGCTGGTGAATCTGGGAATCTTGAGGCAATGTTACAACTGCCTCATGTACACAGACAACCCTCTCCTCCTCCCAACAAATTCCAACACATGTGAGAGATGCAACCATATAGCCAAACTGGAGGCTAAGCTCTCTCAACTCAGTACTGGCGTAACCAGTCAGCAGGAAAAGGAAACCACACTCACTACAATTCCAGTCTCACATAGACCTACCATGACAGCAAACCAAACACATAAACACACAAAAACATACTCAGAGGCTCTAAATAAAAATCTGCCTAAGCAGCAGAGACCTCCAAAGCAGACACCCAAGCAACTGCTACCCCAAAACAAAACACTTACAACACATAGCACACAAAGCCAGTGTGCCGAACAGTCACAGCCCTTAAGGCTAAACAACACACCTGATACACTTGTAATAGGTGACTCTATTGTCAGGCACACTGACGTCCCGCTCACCAGGCTGATCAAGGAGAAGGTCACGGTGAGCTGCCTGTCGGGCGCTAGGATCCGCCACATAACACAAGCACTCAGGTCACTCCAAGGCAAGTACAAATATGACTCTGTCATTGTCCATGCTGGTGTGAATGACCTGAGACATACCTCCCTGGACTACATGAAAAGAGACATAGAGGAGCTCTCTGAGCATGTAGCCCAGGCCAGTATGACCCTGACCTTGAGTAGCATCTTACCTTCACCAAGAATGATGCCACAATATGAAGACAAGATGATCAATTTCAACAATTGGCTTAAGTATTGGTGTCATTCAAAGGGGATCCAATGCCTGTCAGCCTGGGATGACATGCTCGACAAGCCACGATGCTTCACTAGGGACGGCTTGCACCTATCACCCCTGGGATTTCGGATATTGGCAAAGGCTGTTGCTACCCCCATAGTGCCTTTTTTAGGCAAAGCTCAAAAGACAAACCCACCTCCGTAGGTATCACAAGGGATAAGAAACTAAGAGTAATGCTACTCAACGCCAGAAGTCTAAACCTCAAGATGCATGCACTCAAAACTCTCCTTAGCATGGAGAACATCGATATCTGTGCAGTAACAGAAACCTGATTCAAGGCTCCCGAGAGCACTCCAGCACTACCAGGTTATACCTCATACCATGCTTTTCAGCCCCAAAACTTGGACCGAACCACAAAAGGAGGGGGAGTATCAATATTCGTCAAAGATACCCACACCTCCAGGTTGGTGGCACAGCACGAAGCATCAGAGACTATCCATGTGCAACTAACAGTGGGTAAAACTGCCTTCCAATTTATAGCCTGCTACAGGCCACCCTCCCAAACCCAGGAACTCCACTCGGCCTTCCTGAGAACACTGGAAAATATGAAGGTCTCTCCAAACACCATTATATTGGGCGACTTCAACTACCCAAACATAGAGTGGGAGCATTACTCTAGCTCCAACACCCTAGCCCAAAGGTTCCTAGAATTTATAAACTCAAATGCTATGGAACAACTTGTTATCACTCCCGCAAGAGGGGAAAACATACTGGACCTGATCATCACCAACATGGGGACTCTATGCTCCAGACCAGAAGTGTATCCCTCACTGGTAAGATCAGACCATAAACTAATCTCACTGGATATTCACATTCCGACCCCACCCCTTGCCCAGAAAACCACAGTGAAAAACTTCTCTAAAGCAAGTTTCACACTCCTCAAATCCGAGGTGGAATCCTTCAAAACCCCCGGGCCTGTGGAAAATACGGCCCAGACCACAGAATCCTTTATAAATGCATTCTATGAACACCTTCAGGAATGCATGGATCATGCAATCCCAAATAAAACCAAGACCCAATCCTCCAAAGGCAGACGTCCTGTCTGGTGGATCCCAGCCATAAACAAACTATACAATAGAAGAAGGAAGCTACTACATGATAGAGCAAAATCCCAAAAAGGAAGGCATCTCTGATCAGTATTAGCAAAAAACTACGGGCACTCATAAAATCATCTAAGGCCAGCTTCGAGAGAAAAATTGCACAGGACACTAAGGATAATCACAAGGCTTTCTTTAGTTATGTTAGGAACCTGGGTGGGAATTCCCAGATATGCTCAGAATTAGTCCAAAATGACAAAAAATACACTGAACCCACAGACATTGCCAACATCCTAGCTGACAGTTCAGTGCAAACCCCCCCCCCCCACCAAAAGGGCAAATGTCTATCCCAGCAGAGCGATGCCCCCCTGACATCTCAGATGCTCAGGTAAGAGCCCTCTCCAAAGCAAAAACACAGCATCAATGGGACCAGACGGTGTCCCGGGCTTATACACATGATGAACAAAAAGGCTAAACCCAAACATAAAACTACTACTGTTCAATCAGCCTTACTACAGGATATGTACCCAAAGAGTGGCGACAGCAGCATGACTAGCTTGGTCTGCAAAGCTATGGAAAGGATCATCATGGACCTTATAACTGCAAACTGGCAATCACAGACAGAACATGGTAGTTAGAAATTGCCATGCCAGCAGACAACTCCAAACCAGTTGGCAGTCCACACCAGGCTCAGTCAGACCTCCCTCTTTTGTTATATCTATCTCTTTCTACAGAGGTACAACGGAAGGAGAAGGACTGGCTGACCAAGTTCCAGATGACTGCACTGCAACTGGCCATAATCGACTCCTCCCCCAACACAAGCATCCTCCAAAAGGTCCTCATAGAAACAGAACAAATTACCACATAAGTGTATCCATTAAGTATGGAAGAAAGTAATTACGACTGGGGACCCAAGTTGATATAGCAATCTTCATTTGACACCCACATGGCCAACGTGGTTAGAAAAAACATTTTATATAGCCACCTAATCATGAAGGGATTCACATCGTACCTCACAAAGAGATCAAAGGTCTCAAACAGATGCCATATGCTGCCGGTTAAAGAAACTCCAGCTCTACTAATTAATGGACATGCTCCTCAAAAAAAAATCAAAATCATCGACGCTCTCGAGAGAGACTGAACCCTCAGCACTGAAATAAATAGGACATGCTGTCCCAGTCCAGGTTAGGCAGAGTCCCTCATTGACTCTCTTCAAGAGGAATCTTGAGTGGATGGGGGATCGTAGGTTTACCTCGGGTATCACTTCTCTGTCACTGTTAGACAGAGGCACAGTATACTAACCTCAAAAAAGGGCATAGCAAAATTAATTTAAAATGGGTGACGAAAGCCAAACACACTCTGGCTAGGCTTATAAATGCTCTAGGGCAGATAGCCTAGTATGAATCTATGAACCTTCTCCCTCCTTGCTCCAAAGCAGTCGGTCACCACAGATGCTTCAGACTTTGCTTTGGGAGTAGTTGCATGAGGGATAAAAGTGTTGGTGGTGTGGGACACTAAGGACCGATGCAAGCATATAAATATAAAGTTGATGCTTGGCCTAATCAAGGCACTCAACTCTATGAATCATCTTCGGTTTCCAAGACCTCTTCACTTTATTAGACAGTACCATAGTCATGTGGTGCATCAGTAAGCAAGGTGGAACTTGGTTGTTCCCCTCTGCAGACTAGCCATGTTAGTTTGGGAAATATCTTCACAGCACAATATCACTCTACAGGCATCATACATTTGGTCAGAGCAAAGTTGTGTCAAGCTGAGCAGGGCTAGGACCCTCACAAATGGTAGCTAGATCAGGATTTTTTCCAAGATTTGATCCGTCTGGCGGGGAGTTCCTCAGATAGATCTCTTTGCCTCCTCTCTGAACAATCAGCTGTCAGGTTCTCATTCCAGGACTCTAAGCAAGAAGGCCCGGAACATAGATGTCTTTTTTTTTTCCCCTTGGACAGGAGTGTTCCTGAATGATTTTCACCCTTGCCATTAATGTCAAGAGTACTTCAGAAGATTCAGAAGGAATTCTCAAAGATCATTGGAGGTGATTACCTTCTGGCCCAGGAAACTCTGGTTCTCTCTTCTTTTGGAATAGCTGGGGCAATTACCATAAGCTTCTTCACAGACTGAATCTACTCATGCAAGAACAGGGGTGTTTAATACACCCTGGTATCAGTCGTCTTCAGTTGATTGCCTGGATGATAGCCTTATTTCCTTTTAGGCACCTGTTTACTGAGGATGTGTAGTAGGTACTAATGGAGGCAAGAAAGCCTGCTACTAGTTAATCATATGTTAGCAAATGGAAGCGGTTTTCTGATTAGTGCCAGCAACATAACCAGCACCCATTCAAGACTAGCTGTTCCCTGGTTTTACAATATTTGAGAGTTACTATCCCATGGCTTTTCTTATCCTCTATTAAGGTTCATTTTTCAGCCATTTCAGCATGTTTACCCATGGATCCTATTTCAGTGCGGTCTTATGATAAAATGTTCTTGAAAGGAGTTTTGCATAAGAGGTCTCCAAAATAAAACAGTGGCCGTTCTTGGGATCTTAATTCTTTATTAGAGAAGCTAACACATGCTCTTTTTGAACCAGCTAATCTGGCTGACTTGAGGTTCTAAACATGGAAAACAGTTTTACTCACTGTTCTGACCTCTGCAAGAAAGGCATCTGAGTTGCAAGCTCTTATGAGTCACCTCTATCTCATTTATAACAGACTTGTGTTTCTTATGCTTAGTCAAACACTCTGCTTGTGCTGTGCTGATGAGGTCATAACAAGACTGAAATATGCATATCCACAACTAGTGGGGTTTGGCTTTATTGGCCTGAAATTGTCCATTGAAGTGACTTAAAAAGAAATAAGTCATGGGCATTCAGAAATGCCATATAGCTGAAACACCTGATGTTCATAAGGGTCATTTGCATATATCCCATGTCCCTCTGATACAAGAGGTTTGAGAGTTCACTCAGTGGAAGTTCTAGCTTGGCTGGAGTTTTCATTTAGTTTTTCTAGAGTTTTCATCTCTAGGTCAAGATCAAGCTTTGCTAGGACCATTCTCCAGGGGCTGCTGGACTCTTCTTCTAACTCCCAGATGTAGTTAACTGAGGTAATATAAACATATAGCTAAGGCTACTGGAGCACAGATCTTTATGATGAACATAGTACAGTTGTGTAACTTGAACTTACCATAACAGTAGATGTTATAATAACTTCTCCAGTAGTCACTCCCTCCCTGCACTCTCCTTATTTTTCTCTGTGTGTGTGTGTGTGTGTGTGTGTGTGTGTGTGTGTGTGTGTGTGTGTGTGTGTGTGTGTGTGTGTGTGTGTGCGCGCGCACGCGTCTGTTTTCTTTTTTTCTTTTTTTTTATGCCAGGTTGTGTACATTTAGTTTTCATTGTTCCTAAGCATTGTCCTTTCAGGACTCAGCCTCCCTCTCTCAGCTGGCAGGAAAGCTCTGAAGGGCTTAATTCCCAAATTTGCTTTTTAGATAGCCCAGCTCCGGCTGCCTGAAAGTTTGGGTTTGCGGAAGGTGCCCAGAAGCTGGCCAGCTGTTAGCAGTATATAGCCCATACAGATGAGATTACTCTTTTCTTTAATCTTCAGGCCAAAAACTTCTTAAAGGTGAACAAAATGATGGTGGGAATTTTATTGTCTTGTTGTCCTGAGAATAGCTGTATTTTGAACCCTATCTGGTGCCTTAAATCTTGTAGTTTCATTAACAGTTGTGGCAGAACTGTGAACCACTGCCAGATTTAAGCGTCATTTAGTCATATATTATTACTGCATTTTTTCCGTAAACAGTGTTCTTGGTAAATTTCTGCATAGTCAGGTGCCTTAGACAGGTAGAATTGGAATAGTAAGAGTACTGTAAATTCTACTCTAAGATTAGTGCTTCATTTCTTTTACAGTTGTTTATATTCCAGTTTTGTTGCTGGAGTTTTATATTCTGCTTATTATTTACCTACTTAACGTTGCATTTCAGTGCCTTCCTCTTCCCTTGATCTTTGTGTTTGCTCCACCCCCACTGAGCTAATTAAGCTAAAGTTTCTGACATTCTTACCTACCTGGGATCATTGACCTGTACCTCAGAGTCATAGGACTGGAACTCCAGTATTGGCTTTATTTGATTAGATCCTGCTCCAACTAGCCAACTTCTTGCAACTTAAATTTTCCCAACCCTGACACCCTTTTCCTGTTGTGGTTTTAAATGCTGTGTCTATCTGGTCCCCACCCCTTATGGTAATCTGACTTCCAAAGTCCCTCCCCTCTTTCATTTCTGTTGTCTGCTGTGTAAGCTATTTAAGAATTTTTCCCATCCATTGTTTTCCACTGATCGATAATACTGAGTGCTCACACAGCAAACCAGTATTGCTGTCAGGTTCATAGGCATATACTAGGCTAATGACCACCAGAACATTTATAAGCCTAGCCATGCAACTCCCTATGTATCATGGACGTTTATTAGGAGGAGGTATGCTGGGAAGTTTCTGGAGGTTATGTGGGGAGGTATGTTAGTTTGGGTATTACTGACTGTCTCTTTCTATCAGAAAGACATGGGCCAGACCTGGGGTGAATTTCTGATTACCCATCCATTGCTTAAGCTTACTCTTAAATAGGATAAGGGATGGACTCTACGTCACATGGAAGGGGAACCTGTTCTATAGTATGAGGATCCTCTGAGACACACATCTGTCTCAACAACATGTCTTATTTATGTTACAAGCAAAATTTAAATATTTGGATATAGTGGTTCTGATGTTGTTTTTATTTTTTGTGGATTTGAAAAAGGGCCGTCAGAGTTGGATCTGAGGATGCCTTGTATGCCAGACATAGATCACCTCTTAGTAACTGTAGGAGACTGAGCATAGAGATAGGGCTTTAGGAAAGCCGTACAGGGCAATGTATTTATACCCTGGAATCTCCTGGTAAGGAATCTTTGTGAGTATTCCAACTGGTGGATACATTTTGTCAGGTACATTCTGAAGGGGGCATTATACTCAATGATGGGTCCGATAAGTGCTGAATAAAATGGCCCCATGACTTCCTTGGACCTGGATGCCATGCCCTTACTTATAAACCATTCTCCAGAGGCTGCTGGACAAAATGAACTATATTGGGCAACATAGAATGATTTTCTTACTATTTTGGCCACATGTTGGTTATAAGCCAGATTGCTGTCTACATATGTTCCCTGATTACCGGTTTAACTCTTAAAGGTGTCTTCTTAATGGAGTAATTAGCCTGGTTGGCAGTTTTCCCAAAAGGCACTATAGTGGATTTCTTGGCATTGAAGTTTAATGTATGACTTTGGCACCAGCCATTTGTCTGAGTTAGACCCTCTTGTAAGATGGTTGTGCCATGGGGGGAAGCTATGATAGCTCCCAATTTGAAGTCAACTACAAACTTCAATAGCCAAAGCTTTTGACATTAGCCTTTACTTCTAAGAAGTAGATGCCAAATAGGACTAGCCTTGTTGGGCTTAATTACTCAGTCCTCTTAGTTTCCTGTTTAGTTTACTCAGAAAGCTCCTGTTTTTCCTGAATTTAGTCATGACTTTTTTCCTTTTGTTATATACCCTATTAAGGGTTAGTATTCCACCAGTATGGTTTGTTTTCAGAGTTTGTTTTGGGATTACTTCTAGTAGGTACAATGAAATGTGTACTGTTGGCTTCTGTCTATAGGAGACATCAAGGCTAGCCTGGGGATGAATTTGTGATTTCCAATCCAAAGGTCAAGATTACATTTGAATAGGGCTAGGAATGGACTCATCTTCACATGGATGGGGTGCCTATTCCACAGAATGGGGATCCTTTGAGTCACATATCTGTCTCGTCAGCTTGTTCTGTTTATGTTGGAAGCAAAGTTTGAATCCCTAAATCTAGTGTTTCTGGTACTTCTCATTTTTTGCATGTGCAAAAGCTCCATCAGGGCTGGATCTAAGGAAACTTTATATGCCAAGCACAGATCACCACTAAACAACCCGTAGGAGATTGAGTATAGAGGCAGGGCTCTAAGACGATTTGTATATGACAGTGTGCTAATACCCTGGATTCTCTTGATACATACATACATATATACAAATGTTTCAAGCATGGGCATTAACGCCCTTCTAGCTTGCCATTATACCAAAACACTTGTTCCCATAATAAATGTGCAGGCTGTTCTTAAAAATATCTAAACTAGTACTTGCTTTAATGTAATTTGGTAGTCTGTTCCAAGATTCAGCTACTCTGTCAGAGAACCAATTAGTACACTTCTCACTCCTATAGAATCTTCTACATAAGTTATCTAATGATTCTCTAGTACTTTTTGATAACCCCAAACATTCCCAGAGGTAGTTGTCCCTAAATGCCCTATATACCTGAATAAATCTTCTCTTAAATATCTATAAGAGACATTGTACAATTTCAGATATTTTATTCTTTCATAATAACTTAGATTTTCACATCCATGGATGCCCTTGGTATATTTCTGATATGCTTTTTCCATTTTATTCATGCTTGTTTTCCTATAGGGTTTCCATATTGTTATTCCATACTCAAGTTTGGGTCTAATGTAACTAACAAACAATGACTTCATTGTGTTTGATTTCCTAGATTTTATAAATCTTTTTATACATCCTATAGTTCTACAACTATCATTAGCCAATTGGTTGATATGATTAGAAAAACTCATAGCTTAAATGAGTCTATAGTTTCAATCACTGTGTGCTGTATTAAATATTCACCTTTCAGTTTGTCTCCCAAATCTCATCTGCTTAGTTTTTGATGTATTTATCAACATATTATTCTCCTGTGCCCAAAATGGTCAATTTAGTCAAATTATTTTTAGACATGCCTTATCTGTAACAGTTGTAATCAGTTTACCCAATTTCAGGTTGTCAACATATAGTCTGTAGAACACCTCAGATGAAAAGGTAAAGTCTGAAAGATACAATCTAAACTAGTAAGGGCCTAGGGCAGAGCCCTGTGGGACTCCTTGACTGTAACCAAGGATTTCACCTGTCCAGTGGTGTGTGATACTTGCAATGTCCTATTTGTAAGCCATGCAGCTATCCATCTTATCAACAGTACATCAATACCTAGTTGTACTAATTTATTGATCGGTGTTTTGTGTATGACCCTGTTAAATGCTGACGTTAAATCTATATAAATCACATCACAGCACAATTTTTCATTCATAGCTGCTATTATATTGTTATAGAACATCATGTTACAGGTGGTAATAGATCTATTTTCAACATATGCATGCTGATATATGGTTTCAAGTCCCAACCTATCCAGTTCTGACAATAACTTATCCAGTATTACCTTCTCCATTATTTTTCCACAGCATGAAAGTAGACTTAAGGGTCTATATGATTCTGGGTTTGTCCTACTTACCCCTTTCCCTTAAAGACAGGTTTAATAAGTGCATGTCTCCAATCTTGCGGAATCTCCCCATATTTATATGACCTAGTGAATAATAGATATAATGGTAGTGTAAGTTCTTGCTGAAGTATTGTCAGGTCATTGTTACTAATTCCGTCTCCTCCCTGCACTTTAGTTTGATCCAGTTTGCACAGTTCTTTTTCAATGTAATCTAACTGGATTCCAGTATCTGGGGTTACCTGGATGTCACTAGGACAACTTACCATCCCTTTTGTGGAGCTAAACTGTTTTGCACAAGATTTTGTAAATATATCTATAATCTAAGTTGTGTCTGAGAATAAATTTTAGAATCTGCACACAGTTTATTAATTTGTGTATCTTTCCACGTCTTCAGTATCTATGAAAAGGTTTCCTATTATGCTCGATATCTTTATATAAATATTCTTCAAAAGTTTCTTGATCTTGTCTAACACTATGCTTAATCTGTTTGTCCAGCTTGTTTATTTCAGTTTTCAAAGTTGTAATTCGACCTGTCTTCCATTTCTTATATTTTTTGTCTCTCACCTTAATCAAGTATCTTGTTCTTATGGAAATATACACCCCTGATGTTGCGTGTCTAGATCCTGATGTTAAATATTTTTTTGACTTTTTGCACTCAGTTTCTCTTTCAAAACTTTCCACATTCCATCTGCAGTTTTTCCACTCAACACCTCAGTCCAGTTCATTTTATATAGAGACTGTTTTGCTTCCCTATCTATAATCTGTACATTGGCTTAGATTTCAGTTTGGCAGAATCATCTAGCAACAAATTGACCTTAATAACCCCATGATCACTGCACATCAGTGGTGGTAAAACTTGACTTGAAGTTACAGTAATTTTTTTGGGAACACAAACAATATCTAGTATATTCCGTCCCCAGGTAGGTTTTTTTACAATCTGAAGTATTTGTTGTTCCTGAATATACTCTGTGAATAATTTCTTTACTAATATAGTTGAATAAATATTATTCCAGTCTGTTTCTGGTAAATTTAAGTCACCAACTAATATTATTCTTCCCTCTTGTGTTTCTTGTAAGAAATGTATGAATTCCTTTAGGTCATCTGCACTTGACTTTGGTGGTCTATACACTCCAACAATTGTTATATGTTCCAGGGTTGTATTTATTGTCACAGTTACACAGTCTATAGTATTGGTGTTATCATTGAAGATGTAATAATCACAGGTCTCATAGCTCTCTTTAATCCCTATCATAATGCCACCACCTAATGGAAACAGTTGATCTGCTATGGCGACCCCTGACGGGAGCAGCCGAAAGAAGAAGATAACACCACCACCTGATGTTTTGTTAGAATGTTTGTTACAGTAAAAACATTTATACCTTGTCAGAATTGGTTTCCAGTCATTGTTCTTTAACCGTGTTTCACAAACAATAACAACATCAATCTTGTGGGAACGTAGCAAATTTTCTAATAAAAAACTTTATTACTAATGCTCCTAACATTAACAACCATCAGAGATGCATCAGATGTTGCTATCTGTGAACCGTTACATTTTTGACCTGGCAAAAGTCCTGGCTAGTGTTTGTCAAATATTGCAAAATATCTGAGGCAAATATTGTCTTCCGTGATCTAGACAAATACACACCATCCTTTCTGAACACGTGTGCCCAAAAGAAGGCTTGGATGCTCTACACATTTCCAATTTTTAAAACAGGACATTTTTTCCATGTAGGTGTTTATCCAAAAAATCTTTTCATTCACTGTCACCTGACTATCCTTTCTATAAATGATTTGTGAAAAATATGTCCTAACATCAAGACAAGCTATACTATTTAGGAGGGCTGTCAGCTCCCAACTAACAGTCAGAGAATCTTTGTTGGTGACATCATTTGTACCAACATGAATAAAAACAGATCCATACTTCCGTACATTAAGGCATTCCAAGGCGTGTTTCACATCTTCTGTTTTTGCTCCTGGCAAGCATAACACTACTTGATGTTCATTATCATCTCTGCAAGTATAAGTATCAGTTCCTCTAATAACTGAATGTCCAGTTCATAGGTTAATAGGTAGGTACTAGGCTGTCGGCCCAAGGGCCTATGTAAGCCTAGCCAACAAGGTTCCCTGGCTTACGCCACCCAAGAAAGTTATTTTCCTGTGCCACTGTCGAGCAGACACACAGAAGTGATCCCCAGGGTGTATTTCCTATTTCCCATCCACTCATCAAGAGTTTTCTTGAAGAGTGCTAATGAAGAACTTTGCTTGACATAGATGGGTAGCCTGTTCCAGAGTATGGGAAGTCTCTGGGACAGGAATCTATCCCTCCAGCATGTCCTGTTTATTGTGGTGACAAGGTTTAGGTCCCTAGAGCGTGTAGCTCAGAGGGATTGGGATTTCTTTAGGTGTAGCATGTCTAACAGCTCTGGGTTTGACATAGCTTTATATGTTAGGCAGAGATCACCTCAGAGTAGGAGATATGCTACGGAGTAAAGCTGGAGTTTTTTGAGACGGTCAGTGCAGGGCATTTGTTTGAGGCCAGTAATCCTCTTTGTGAGGTATTTCTGTGGCCTTTCCAGCTGCTGCAGATGTCTTGTGAGGTACATTCCAAAAGGCGCGTTGTACTCTATAATGGGTCTAATGAGTGTCGAGTAGAGGGGAAGAATGACCTCTTTTTATCCTGGATGAGAACCCTTTTATGATGAGGTGTGCCACGCAGAAGGACTTGTGACTACTGTGGTGATGTGACTATCAAAGGAGAGACTACTGTCCACCTTGGTTCCAAGGTCTCTTATCATGCATTCGGTGTTAAGCAGATTGCTGCCTATGAGGTAGTTCATGGGTACAGAGTTTTTACCAAAGGGTGTGACACTGCACTTTTTGGCATTGAGCTTGAGGCCATGGCTCTGACACCAGGCATCTGTCTCAGCGAGGCCCTTCTGTAGGATGTCCACATCATTTGGGGACTTGACTATGGCTCCTAGTTTGCAGTCATCTGCAAACTTCGTTAACCAGAGGCCTTCTGTGTTAGCCTGTATTTCAGAGAAGTAGATAAAAAACGAGAGATCCCAGGATGGAACCCTGTGGTACTCCACTTGTCACTGCTTTGAGGTCAGATTTGGAGTCCGCAACTTTTACAGTGTGGGTTCTGTCAGTGAGCCAGTTGGCAACCCATCTTGTGACACAGGGATTTATACCTAGTTTAATGAGTTTAGCTATAATTCCAGAATGGGGGATGGTGTTGAAAGCCTTGGCGAGGTCAAGATAGGCTGTGTGAACCACCTTACCCTCATCTACAGCTTTGGTGACTGCCTCAAAGAAGTCAATCAGGTTCAGGAGGCATGATCTGCCTTTCACAAACCTGAACTGGGTGGGATCCAGAGTTTGGAGGTTACCAATGTCTTTGTTTATTAGTTCCATGATGATACGTTCCATAGCCCTGCAGACCAGGCTCATCAGGCTAATAGGTCGATAGTTCCCGGGATCAGTGGTGGCTCCCCCTTTGTGGAGTTGGATAACTGTTGCTGTGCACCATTCAGTGGGCACAAAGCCTGATGCGAGGCTATTATTGAACATGGTTTCTTAAGTGGGGAGCCAGTTCGTTCTGAAGTTCGTGTTCAAGTTACAAGAATATCTTTGCTGACCATCTCTGACGAATCTTCAGCGTCTAATAGTCATTTCTGCTCTATCAATTGTTACGAAGGATAGATCTTCATCACTATTAGTCTTATTAATTCCACTGTTTTCATTGCGTATTAAATTCTTATCCAGCTGGCATTGTAAATCCACAGCTTGAGCCATGTAGTCAACATCTGTCTTTCTCTTCTTTTTTCTTACAGTAAAGTTCTTCAATCCTTCCATGTTCAGTTTTGATTTCTTCCTTTTCACCTGCCCCTTGCCTCTTTTTTCTACCTTTTCCATTGAAAAGGTGATGCCTTTTTCTGTAGACTGAGGGTTTTCTGCTAAACAGATATCTTAATTCCCTGTCACCAGTGTGTTACATAACAAAGCAGAATCCTTTTTAGTACGTATTCTCTTTCCTTTACAGGCATTAGTCAGTTTGTTTTTCTTCCTTGTTATTTGTTGAGAACTTCTTCCTTTCTTTCTTTTTTTGTTTCCTTCTAAGCAAACTGGATCCTCATATTGCTGAGTACTTGCATTCACAATTCCATAGTTCTCAGGGGCATCATCAATCATCATGTTTCATAGGGGTTAAATGTTTTTTGCAGAAAATAGATGCATCATTTCCTAAATTTATTCTACTTGTTCTGTGCCTAACATTATTTAGTTCATCAGTCCAGTCATTAATGTATGATACAACAGTTCTCCAAGCCATGCCAATTGCACATGTGCAATCATCATCAAGTTGAGATTTGCTTGTAACAATGGTAAGCGAATCATCTAACTTTTGCCACGAGAAACAAAGATCACCAGTGTTATCAGCTGTTACCTTTAAATATGTATAGCATTTATTACACTGTACAAGATACTTGTGCATTAGCAAATCGTTAATTGCATACTCGTTTTAAGGAATCCATATTCAGCTTTAAATGAATACAATATTGCAAAGGAAAAAAATTACACAAAGTCAGTAGCAAAGAATTCAAAGGAACTTAAATCAACTTCTATGACAAAAATTATACCAGCAATATCCAGTTAAATAATAAAATACAATAAGGTTGTTTTTATTATACAAGTTCTACCAGCCAGACAGAAGTTGTAATTTCTTTACTATAGCTTGCAGTCGCACCTCCTTTTAACAGTAAAAATAAATAAAACTTCTCTTACCAGTCAACTCCACAAACCAAGATGGGATTGTTTAGATATGCTCAGAATTTTCCTCTCTGCAGTCTGTGTAAATTTATAACTGTCTAGGCCGCTTAGGGTGGCTAAAGCTTGCCTGTCTAAAACCTATCCCTTTCTCACAACCAGCCGTGAAACTAAAGGTAAAACAACAAAATATGAATCAAAGTAAAGCTTGGTAATAAGCAGTCTCTTCCTACCTACAAACAGTTAAAAATAGTGATAACAAATGCAATATAAATTCAAATAAAACTGCTCTTACCAGTTAACTCCACAACAAATCACAAACCAAGACAGGATTGTTTAGATATGCTCAGAGAAACTTCTGTGGGCATTCCAACTGCTGCATATGCCTAGCCAGGTGCATGCTGAAGGGAGTGTTGTACTTAATGATTGGGCTGTTAAGAAGGGACAAGTAGAGTGGCGCTATAACTTTTTTGGTCCTGGATGCCATACCCATACTTATAAATTGGGTGACACAGAAAGATTTTACTACTACCTTGGCTACATTTGGTCAAAGGCCAGCTTACTATCTACATATGTTCCCAGTCTCTAACTACAGGATTAACTTTTAAGGGTGTCTTATCAATGAAGTAATTTGCCTGGGTAGACATTTTCCCAAAAGGCACTATAATGAACTTCTTTGCATGGAGTTTTAATCTGTGGCTTTGGCGCCAGTCATTTGTCTGTATCAGACCCTCTTGCAGGCATTAGTGTCATGGGGGAATGTATGATGGCTCCCAGTTTGCAGTCATCTGCTAACTTGGTGAGCCAGAGGCCCTTGACCTCTGAGAAGTAGATGCCAATGTAGAGTGTGCCCAACATGGAGCCCTGTGTTACTCCACTGTTGACCTGCCTTTTGATGGTGATGGTCTCACCAATCCTCATTTCTTGGGTTCTATATGTGAGTCAACTGATAATCCAGTGAGTTGTGGAGTTGTATGTAGTTTGAGTTTGCCAACAATACCTGAGTTTTGGGGTATTGTGTCAGATACTTTAGCCGGGTCTAGGTAGGCAGTGTGCACCATTTTCCTTTTATCCATTGCCTTGGTTGCATCAAGCAAACCTTTATTACAAATTGTCTCCTGCTCATTTTCCTATAGCTCCCATCTGCTTGGCTGTCTCTCTAAACCTGTGGTTTAATGACTCAAGTGCATGTGTGACATGTTGGATCCTAGGCCAGGAAAGGCAGCTAACTATGACTCTCTTCTTACTCAGTCTGGTAAGGGAGGCATTGGTGTGCCTCACTATAGAATCACCAATGACCAAGAAATTTGGTTGTGCTATGGTTTGCCTTAAGGGCTTAGCAGTAAAGGCATCGGATACAGTGTTACTAAATGTAGCTGTGGCTGGTGTTTTAACAGAGTGTTTATGTGATGTTTGAGAACCCTTTTTTGATTGTGTTGTGCAAGAGGTCACCTGTAAGTGCCTTATCATAAGTATTTTTCTGTGTAGGGTCTTTACCCTTTGCAGTAGGCATGGTGCAAGTGTCACTGACAACCTCTAAAGTATTAGTTTTGGTTATATGAGATAGTTTTGCCTCCAGCATTAAAGTGTATTTATACCCCTTGCATACTTTGTTTTATTAAGAATAAGTGGGTTGTCAGTGGACATGATGCAATTGCTACAATGCCTCAGAATACTTATCTCAACCAGAATGGCCACAGAGAGAGTCGGGAAGTGCATATCCATGGCTGTTGATCTACTAGGAAGGAGTGAGGGAAATTGAAATATTCAATAGGTCAGTAACAGAAGGAACTTGATGAGCAGCACTCAATTATGCACAAACTAGATACTCTTGTAGTTAAAAAAAATCCACCTAGACAGTGATATTATTTTAAGAGAAACTTACAATGTTATGTTGTCCCTATCTCGCCTTCATTCTTGCTGGTTGAGTTTGGAGCCCATCCTCTGCTCCGACTCGACCGTATACTAAAGCTTGAGAGCTTCCACTGACATGAGGCTAGACCCTATCCCAACATGCCTAGCGAGAGTTACCCAGATCTCGTTTGCCACTTCAAGCTACAGGATTGCTTTGCGACTGGCACAGGCTAAGTTGTTTTCTTCTACTTAATATTGTTAAAATTTTGACTTTATTATATTAGTAGTTCTTCTTTATAGCTCTGCATTATACTTAGGAAATTCTTTAAGTGCTTGTTTGCCCCTTTGTCTGTCGCCTTTTTGCTGTTTGTTGTTGAGGTAATCGTTTTCCCTTCCAGGCCTACTATTCCTTTTAGTTAGTCCTTAACAGATCCGTTTTAGTTAGAGGATTCATTTTTTGCCTTTAATTTCAGCCCATTTCAGTTAAAGGGCGTCCCCTTCCTCTTTTTTTACTCTCCTTTCTCAGGAGTTCGCCATTTAAGTTAGAGGCATCTCCTCAGTCTGAAGAGCTGTCATTTAACTTAGACTGTCCTCACCCTTCCTTTTCTTAAAAAAAAAAAAAACTTGCCTTCTCTGTCTGCTTGTTGTTTTTCTTCTGCAGTTAGGGTTGTTGGCTATTGTGTTTTTGTTTTTTGATTGTCAGACATGTCTAAAGAGTCTTCTAAAGTATCCAAACCTTCTGGATTCAAAAAATGTGACTTGTGCACCCAAAAAATATCATTGACCAATGGTAATACAAGTTGTGTGTCCTGTCTGGGAGCTGTTCACCTGCAAGACTCTTGTTCCATATGTCATGGGTTTAGTTCTAGGATCCTGCAGGAGCGGAAGAATAAGTTAATTATGTGAGAGTTACTCAAGGGGCCTTTTGAGGCATCAGTAGAAGGGAATCAGGCAGGTAAATCTGATAAGCCCTCCAAAAAAGCAACTTCATCGGCTCCTGCTTCAGAACCATCGAAGAGACAGGACAAACAAAGTTCGTCAGATCCGAAGTCTGTCGGGTTCAACAAGACACAAGCTCATTTGGTTCCTTCAGTGTCTTCAGAACCGATTAGGAGCCAAAAAAGAAACCGGTCTCCATCTTTGGAACCAGTGGGTTCTGTACCGCAGTCTCCACTTCTCCATTCTGTGACAGGTAGTCACTGTTCATCCACCCATTCCTCTCGGTCATCCAGGAGCCTTTCGGATGATGTGGAGAGGGTGGTGAAGAGGTTACTTAGGACACCGGCCTTGGCTAAAATTTTATTGAGCCCAGCTCATATGGCCATGGAGCAGACAGCCCAACCTATTTTGTCATCTATTCCTCCTTCGACTCACTTGAGTTCAGAGCTAGAGTACATGGAAATCATTGTGGTGGAACCATTGGATCTGAAAACCACTGGCCTTTCTGTTCCAACATCTGCACCAATCTCATCAATACCACCATCTGTTGAGGGATTTCAGACTGGGATCATGGTGCCTTTGAGCTGATGAGTGTGCTGTCCCCCCAGACCGCACCACCCTCAGTTCCAGCTGCTCCTTCCCCTTTGGTGCCAGTGTCTACCTCCACATCACTTTTCCATCCAAAGCGTAGGGAACCAATGCCCCAGGACGCCCCCTCGGGCAACCCCCCCCTTCCAAAGCCTCCCCAGAGTACCCCTCTGAGGAGGTCCCATGGAAGAGGACTTGTAAGAGGAAGCATTTGGTCTCCTCTGAGTCCCTAACATCAGACATGGACTTGGAGGACTCAGAAGGGTCCCCATGGTCTCCCACTGAGGATCTCTCTTTTTCAAACATCCTGGAAATCCTCGAATAGAGGGGTGGCTGGAAACTCATTTCCCCTTCTGAAGATGAGTCTGTGTACCTGGCGGCATTTGGTTCCCGACCCTCCACCTCTTTGTTGTCTCCACCTTTTGACCAGCTGCTGGGTGTAGTCAGTCAAAAGGGGTGGAGCTCTCCAGAAACTATGGAACTGGTTCTGAGGAGGCCCAGTAAGTTTATTACAGCCCCAGATGACAAGCTATTCCTGACTAAAGTTGATGCTATGGTGGTTGTGGCAGCTGCAAAGAAGGAATTAGCAGAAACTTCCTCTTCTGTCCATCCACTGAACAAGGAGTCCGGTATAATGGACAGATACAAGAAGCGTATGTTTTCTTCAGTGGCCTTTACCCTTAGGTCACTGAATAATTTGTCCCATTTTACTCATCGACAGAGGGATCTCCTCAAAGAGCTGGGAGATGCTCTCCAGGTTCTTACAGCTGTGGGAGCTTCAGACAAGGCTTCTTCCCAGCTTACAACCTTATCTTCTGTAGTTAACTCCTCCATGTGGCTTATCTTCTATGCAGCCAATCTATCAAGCTGGGCAGCAGGTACAGAAATTGCCTTACGGATACATTCCTGGATGTGCCTTTGTGAGTTCACGGAGCCCTTCAAGTCCTCCTTTACCAACACCCCATTTGATGGCTCATTATTGTTCAGACCCAAGGTAAAAGAGACTCTTACCAGGTGTGAGCAAGAAGGCAAAACTCTCTCTGCCATGGGAGTATGTTTCTCCATTACTACTAGACCTTATCTCAGAGGTCAAAAGGGCTGAAAAATGTGGTTCCAGAAATCCCAGGGAGCTTCGCGTGATGCATGTGGTGACTTTTCCCCTAGGGGCAGTGCAGTGGAGAAAATAATAATGGAAGACACCGCCCTCATGTCAAGGAGGGCCTGCAGAATCAGGGCGTCAGAGATACGTTCTCTGATAGGCCCTTCCAGCACTCCTGCAATGAGGCCTGCCTGTCCATCTGTGGAGGCAGTCTGGGGGAGATTGTCATTGTACCCAGAAGCCTGGCAAAGTATCACAAAAGATGCATTGGTACAGTCGATTATATCCAGGGGATACAGCATTCCTTTCTCTCTGTCACCCCTTCCCAAAATACAAAAGTCAATCCCGGATGTGCCACCCAATCTAAGGGAACAAGCAAACCTAGAAGTTCAAAGGTTACTAGAAAAATGAGTCATCCAAGAAGTCCCCGCAGACTAAACTGGATCTGGAATTTGCTCAAGGTTCTTTTTAGTTCCAAAAAAACAGGGGACTGGAGGCCCATTTTAGATTTCAGCAGACTGAACAAGTCGGTCAAGAAAACAAAGTTCCGGATGGTGACATTGCAGTTCATACTTCCTTTTCTGGGAAAGGACAATTGGATTTGCTCCATCAATCTCCAGGATGCGTACTACCGTATCAAAATGGACAGGTGATCCAGGAGATATCTATGCTTCTGGCTAGGAGCCGGTCATTACCAGTTCAGAGCTCTGCCCTTTGATCTCACTGCAGCCTTCAGAATGTTCACCAAATGCATGGCAGTAGTTACGGCTCAACTGAGGAGTCTAGGATTCTGGATGTTTCCATAGCTAGACGACTGGCTCCTTACTGCCACCACTGAGCATCGAGTAACAAAGGCAAGGGACACCACAATTCATCTCTGCTCAGAGCTAGGCATCACTATAAACTCTGAAAAATCTGCCTTGTTTCCCTGTTGACATATTACGTTTATAGGAGCAGACTTGAATGCAAAAGACATAGCAAAATTGTCTCAGGAGGGAGTGTTAGTCATGCGACATCAGGTTTCAATTTTGATCAGGAGAAAGAAGATACAAACAAGATTTGTTCTCAAAATGCTAGGATCAATGGCAGCAGCAATAACACTAGTTCCCTTGGCACGCTTCCGTATGAGGATATTACAGTGGCTTCTCTTTGCTCAATAGTCTATGCAGGATCTACCCATGTCACACAAAATTCTCATCATGGAGACCTACAAGAAAGGATCTACAATGGTGGCTTCAGTTTGGGGATGTAACGCTAGGCAGGCCCTTTGTCTTCCCCCAACCAGTAGCCACAGTTACCATGGATGCTTCCCAGATAGGGTGGGGAGGCATTATCTGGGACAGTCGGTTTACGGAACTTGGCAGCAACAGAAGTACCACTTGCACATCAACGTCCTAGAGATGAGCGGTGCTACTGGCATTGCAAGCACTCCAGACCTCTCTTCCTACGGGGATTGCAGTTCAAACAGACAAGTTGAGACAACATGTCCGTAGTGTGGTACATAAACAAACAGGGCGGAACCAGATCTTGCCCCTTGTGTTGAGAGGCTCTAAGAGTATGACAATGGGCAATGTCTTCTCAACACTTTCTGATTGTGACGCACATTCCGGGGAAATCCAACGTGATAGTGGACAAGCTAAGCAGGGCAATTTTGATGCCACACGAGTGGTTCCTGAAGCAGGAAATTGTGAACCACATTTTTTGCAAGTGGGGCCAGCCTTGCTGCAACCTTTTTGCCACGTCCATCAATACCAAATGCAGCAGCTATTTTGCCCTAGTCCCCCACCCCCCCCAAGACAGTCACTCAGGGATGCACTTGTTCACAATTGGCTCCAAGACTTTTTTATGCCTTTCCCTCGTTTCCACTAATACCCACACTTCTTCAGAAAGCAAAATCATTGGATTGCAAACTAATCCTCATCGCCCCTTATTGGCCTCATCAGATCTGGTTTCCCTTCCTATGGCCCTATCTCCAGGAGGATCCTTGGATCCTGGACCCAGTTCCAGATCTGCTGGTTCATCAATCAAGTACACTCCACCCTTCTATTCAGACTCTCAAACTGACAGCTTGGTTTCTCCACTTCTTGTCTTAGCCAGGCTTCCTGACATTTCCCCTGCAGTCTGACACATTTTGATTTCTTCGCTTAAATCTACAACAAGAAAGCTTTAGGCTAGCAAATGGAATAGGTTCTCTTGTTGGGTTCTCAAAAATCATATTGATCCTTTTACAGCACCCATTTCGAAGATCCTTGAATTTCTAGCTGAAACTTTTAACCAAAGGGCAGCTGCAGCCACTATCCGATTCAGCTGGCTGCCATTTCCAGTTATCATGCTGGAGAAATGGGTTCCAGCATTATGTCCCACAGGTTATGCAAAGCCTTCCTAAAAGGTACTATCCTCTTATGACTCACAATAAGAGAACCACCTTCTCCTTTGGATCTAAATTTAGTTCTAGCTGCCTTGATTCTCTCTTCCTTTGAACCAGCTGCCACTTGTTCTCTGAAGTTCTTGACTTGGAAAACAATCTTCTTAACAGCCATTACCTCAGCTAGAATGGTATCAGAATTACAAGCTGTTTCTATTCGTCCCCCTTATGTAATTTTTCATAAAGACAGAGTTTCTGTCAGAACCAATCCTTCCTTCCTACCAAACGTATGCTCTGAGTCAAATTTAAATCAATCAATAGTGTTAAACTACACTTTTCGGTAGTCTGTACCTTTACTAAGTGAAAACACAGACAGTTCTGCTGTTGTGACATTCATTTACTGCACACGAGGTTTAAATGTAGCTTAAAATGAAAGTTATATACATCAAAAATGTACTAGCTACAGCATCAGGTCTGCAAGAATAGATGAATCAAAGTCTCTGATACAAAAGAAAAAGTCCCAGTCTTTTATAGTGTCTTTTTTGCCTGCATCAGCAGTTTAGAGAATTTGTCAGAATAATAAGTCTTTCCTTTGAAGCTGGTTTGCTGACAGTTTGTTTTCCATATTTTAAACATTCTGTTCCTGAAGAGTAACTCCTCCGTCCCACACTTATCTTGCACGTCCTGTTGATGAGACAGCTGCATACAAGAGTTCACCTTGGCCTACTTATAGATAATCATTTTCACAAAGCTGCTTAGTTTATAAGCTTGTAGATAATACATTTCACAAGCTGCATAGTTTATAGGAGATCACATATTTTACTTCTGATTCTTATTAACAGTGAATGCCAAGCTATATATTTTTGCCAAGTTAGTTAACTGAGTTCAAACTGAGCTCACTCTACAAACCTGAAATGCAGAACATTATTTAGAAGATACACAGAAATCCATTTTAACCTGTTATTTTCTCTCACAGTTCCCTCTTTTATTTGTTGTTTGACTTTTCGGCTTTTCCTGGTTAGGGGTCGCCACAGCGGACCTCTGGTCCACTAATGATTGGCAGTAGATTTCTTTTTTTTTTATGGTGCTGAGTTGCCAGCCTGACACCCAACCTTCAGTGAAGGCACACCCATTCACGCATGTCTTTCGGAGACCACTCGACCATGGGGAGGACATGCAGACTCCACACAGAAGGCACTCCAGCTGAGAATCGAACAGGAGAACCTCTTGCTGTGAGGCAACAATGCTACCACTGTATCACCGTGGCTTACAGTTCCCTCTTTTATTTAAAAAGCGGAAAAATTACTGCTCATTTTCAATTTTTTCATACACTTTGAAATCTTAATAAATCCAGTTTGTTTAGGTTAACCATCATGATGATCTGAACTTTTTAAGTTTTTCGTAAATGTCAGCTTATGTAGCAATTCCAGATAGTATGACTATAATGCCTAACACTACTAATACAGGATGTATCAACCAATTTAACAGATTTTTTCCTGAATTTGACCAACCAGTAAAGATATCCCACCAGTTGTGAGCAGTGTCTTTTTTGGTCTTTTTAGCCAAACTAAGTAGTTTATCTTTTGCAATGATGCTTAATGCCTCATAGTACAGAATACTTTTATTTCTTTTTTCCAGATACTCTCTGAGAATTTTAGTATTGTTCATTATGTTTTTAAATTATTCAAAGATACAGATATATTGGGAAGCTGTATTAAGTCATAATTCCAGTTTTTGGAAGCATTTACTTCTATGGGTTCAGTAAACACATAGCTCTTATTATTCCATTTAAGGAAATCAACATGTAATAAACATCCTACAAAAGGTAATTTTAAAATATGACCTACGTCTTGGTCTGTAACCAGACAAATAAACTGAGGTGCCACTTCTATAAACATTTGAAAAGAAGAAGGCATAATAGTCCATTTACACAAATTAACAGAATGGTGCAGTAAGCATGGTTCATGGACAGGTGAATGCTGTCCACAAATTAGCCCAGTTTGAGTCTGGATACAATACTCAATTTTATGTGTTTTTCCTTTCATATCTATATAATTACCTTCAAATTGTGGCAACCAATACTCATACCCTTTTGGTACAAGGAATATCATAAGTAACACAGTAAATTGACACATAATAGTTGTATCAGTAACATTATAATGCATAAACTTTCATGTACAATATTGTGAAGTACAGTATGTTACTTCAGTAAATAACCTAATCCAATCAGGTATCCATTTGTTAAACAATTGTTGTCAAACATTTTCATTCCGTAACATCAGTTCTGTTTTCTGAATTTCCACATACAAAGATTACATAGTACATTTTGTCCAATTTACAAAAATTGTCATGTTACCATCAAATTTCAACTGATGTAGCTGCATAGCATTATAATTGTCTAAAAATTGCTACTGATAATTTATATTGTGCAGGTGTGTCTTCCATATCTCTGGATTCCAAGATGATTGTAAATACACAATCTGAGAGATATCTTTCCCCACTACTTTTAATCGATTAGTTAAAATTTCAATGTCAGCTGCATTAATAGCTCCCATGCCTGTACCTAGGCCTCCTAACAGAGTATCATACCATGCCCTTTTATATCAGCACCTGCCTGTGTCTGGAAATGTGATGTTAAAATGTACTACAACCTTTTGATACTGTCTGCCTACCATTGTACAGGTAGAAGGGATTTTAACATCATGGTCTGTATGAAAAGAGGTAGGTTTACCTGTTAATATTGATAAAACATATGCCCAATGTATACGGCCTGTAATGACTGTGATATTAGTACATATTACAGAAACTCCAGTAGTAAAATTAGTTGTATTTCGTATTATTGGGAGGAATAATAATTCCCTGTATAGTATGATTACCACACTTCTTCACGTAAGTGAAGACTAGCCGTTGTAGTGATGGTGGATATTTCTTTGAATTTTTCCCTCTTCCCAAATTAAATATAGGAAATTGACAACATGATGGCACAGTAGTGCAGTGGTAGCTTTGTCGCCTGGCAGCAAGAGGTTCTCCGGTTCAATTCTCAGCTGGGGTGCCGCCTTTGTGGAGTCTGCATGTCCTCCCTGTGTTCGTGTGGGTTTCCTCCCACATTACAAAGACATGCGTCTGGAGCATTTCTCCCCGGGCCTCCACTGAAAATTGGCTTTGTTCCAAGTTGGACTTTCCCAGTTAACAAATGTTAAATAAATAAATAATAGAAACTTTGGAATCAAATGCAAGGGTTACCTTAGGACTATTTGGTCAAATGTAATGATGACCCTCAACCGTGGACCAAAAGTTAACATTACTGGGAATCCTTATGTACCTGAAGGTACAACTAGCATTATTTGGACAAGTGAAATTGTCCTGCTGTCTTTGCCCACAAGAACAATTTACCTCTGATGAAAATCCATTCCAACCTAGCTCTAGAGTATTATTGTCATTGTTAATTTTCCAAACTTGCATTTCTCTTGTTTGGCACCCTACCCCAAGGGCCCCAATGAGTACAGTCAGTACAGTAACAGAATCTTCATTATGTACAATAATATAACCTTTCCACGTAAGTGGTATTAATCTGAAACGTTGTTTTGATAGATGGTTCTTCAACTGTTTCAGAATTGGCATTTGCCGTGAGTCTACAAAATAACACAAAACATGAAGTCACTTAATGACTTTCAACTGATCTCTATGAACAAGAATCATTTTGCTGTTTTTCTTTCTTTTAACTTTATACACTAGAGGTCCTAACTCAGCAATTACTTCAAAGGTCCTTGCCAATTGCTATCCCATGGACCGTCTGTCTAGAACGTTTTATTTAATACCTGTGTCCCAGAGGGAAGGTTTTCTTCTGGCATAACAGGATCCTTTGACCATGATTTGAATGCTTGCATTTCTGATAGGCTTTGACACAATTCAGAAATATCTTTTAACCATTGTTGATGCTGTACAATCTCTAATAATGGTCTATTTGTACTAACAGTAGGATTGAATGGCAACTGCATAGGCATTTTTCTACCTGTCATGACTTCAAAAGGTGAGATCCCTGTTTTACTGTGTGGAGTTGCTCTGACACCCAGCAAGATTCCAGGCAAATGTTTTACCCAGTTTATGCCTTTTTCCAAGCAGGCTTTCTTAAGGCCTTCCTTAGGAGTCCTGTTCATTCTCAACTATCCCATTAGACCGGGGACATGAAATCGTTACTGGATACCAAGCAAATCACACAAAGCTTTCATCAGTTTACTGACAAATTGTGGCCCGTTATTGGTTTTGATAAGTCTTGCCCATCCCCGATGACAAAAAATGTTTTTCTATAAGGCTTCTGCTGTAGCCTTAGCCGTTCTTGCTTTTTGTAGGAATTGCTTTCTACCCATTTTGAAAAAACACCAACTACTACTAGAAGATATCTGTACCCACCTTTAGCTGCAAATTCAATTTGGATGGCATACTAAGGTCCATGCACTGGAGTTACCCTTAGTAACTGTGTTTTTTTTTCAGTTGAGCATTAACCTGCAAACATACTAAGCACTCAGCATGCACTAAATCACAGATTTTCTTTAACTGTGGATGCCAGTACTTGGTTTTTACAATAGGACATAATTTTTGTGCGCCCAAATGTCCCAATACCTGATGATTAAATTTCACTAAATGTCATGCCTGTTAGTATGGTAGATAAGGAAGACCAGAACCATCTTCAAAAGATTTTGCATAATATTGCCCATGACTTTCTCCTACAAGAGTACATTTTTCTAACTCATCATGCAGTCCAAACGTAGTTTGGATCTGCAGCAACTCATGTTGCAAATTCCGAACTGAAAATGTCTGTATGGCATGTACTGCAGTGGTTTTATCTGGTGCACTGGAAAGGTGATCTGTATGATGCAACTGCATTCCTTCCTTTGCTGCTTTTTTTGCCAGTTGGTCAGCATAGTTGTTTAACTGAAAAATTTAATTTGTAGCTTTCTGATGAGCTTTTACCTTTAAGATACTGTATCAACCCACAGGGGACTGGTACAAACCAAATTCCAAATAGTCTGCAACACAGAATCATGCTTGAATGGTTTGCCCATGTTATCAACAAACCCTCTTCTGGCCCATGTAGACATGTGCAGCCACAGAGAATTAGCTACGTGTGCACTGTCTGAAAAAATATTGACAGGTGGAAAATGCTGTAACACAAGACTGCTTCCAATTCAGCTTGCCGAGCAGACATATGTCCCGGTAACTGAATTAGAGTCAGCTGTCCCATAGAAGGGCTTTCTGGTACTACTGCAAATCCTGTCTGATATTGTCCATTGTCCCAAAATTGAGCACCATTAACAAAGTCGGATGGCCTGCCTTCCTGAAAATCAGGAGAGAAAATGGGCCTTTCTGGATTTGAAATGTGCCTAATGCATTTGTATAATTTTCCTTAATGTCCCATGAAGTTAGAGAAGTAATACTTATCTCCTGCCTTTATTGTAACTTGCTTGACACTAAATAATGCTAACCATTTTGCAAACACTGCTTGACTGACATCATCAGTCAGTCTTGTTTACCTAAGCCTGTATGACATAATGCAGTGTCTGTACTATAATGTCTTTAGAGAAAGCTGTTAGGTATTCAGTTTGTTTTAAACCCCAGTAAATGGCCAAAAGTTGCTGAATGTACGGGTGGTAATCCCTCTCAACATGTGTCATTTTCCTACTGAAAAATGTAATGGGACGTAAAGTCTTTTCCATTCGAGAATCAGAGCCGTGAGGCCACTCCTGTAAAAGAACAACAGAGAGTGTGTTAGGTCCAGTTACTGCCTGTAGCACAAAAGGGTGTGTTAGACTTGGGGCCACTAATTTTGTAGCCTTGGCTAATGCTGCCTTTAAATCACAAAAATCTGTACTTTCCTTTGATCCTCTCTCCAGAAAGAGTAATTCTTTCTGGCTAGAAAGCATGTCATACAGAGGAGCTGCCATGCTGGCATAATCCTCTATAAATTCCCGATTATAATTCATGATACCCAGAAATTTGTGTAAATCCGGAATGGTAACCGTTTTATCCATTTGCAAGATTCCCTGCACCCTCTCTGAACAAGGAGTACGCCCAGAGGGATGTAAAATAGTACCTAGAAATTTAACTTCAGGTGACATGAATTGTACCTTTTCACTATTAACCTTAAATCTTGCCTCCTGCAGTGTTTGAAGGACCTGTGTCACTTTAGCTAAATACTGTTCTTTTGTTTCAGACTATTAGTATGTCATCAATGTAATGCAAAACAGAATCATCAGATTCTAGACCTTGTAGTATTCGTCCAACTATTTGGTGAAATATAACCGGACTGTTTTGAAATTTCTGCGGTAACTGCATCAAGACATACTGTTCATTTTGAAATGTAAAGGCAAACCTTTGCCAATCTTTTTCCTGCAGTGGTACTGCAAAGAAACCATTAGCTAAGTCTATGACTGTAAACCACTGACTTTGTGGTTTTATTCTTACTGCTAGCTCTGGGACCCCGGAATCAGATGAGCCCAGGAGTTGTGAATTGGTTCACTTTTCATAAATCAGTAACCAACTGGTAAGTGCCATCTTTCTTTTTAACTGGCCATATGGGTGAATTTGTAGGGCTATTTCCCTTTTGAATTATTCCCACATCAAGTAATTATTGTATGCAATTTTGCATGTCTGTCTCTGCTTCCTTTGGGATCAGATACTGTTTCTGAAACGGTGGAATAAAATCTTCGTCACTACCTACAGAAACTGCTTTCTGTAGCTTCCTGCAGCCTGTGGGGCCCTTGAGTCCACAACATAAAGAACTGTTGTTTTACCTTTAACCATACTTAATTTTCAGTAGGGCTGTGACAGTACGGCCCTTTTCAGAACTGTTTGATGCATGCATTGTCTCAATCATACATAACATGGGACCTTGTCCCTGCCATATAATACCATTAGGAAGGTCTATGACAATTCCCATTTTGGACAATATATCCATTCCCACAATTGTGGAAGTGCAAGAATTATGCCTCAAAAATACCCCTTTTACTGGTTCCCCTTGACCGGAGAATTGTACTTGTACAGGTTTACTCCCTATGGCTAGGCATCCAGAACCATTAAAATCTGAAATACATGTACGTTTAGACAAGTCAGGAGGCAAATGCCTACCTGTCGCTGAGACGGCCGGTCCTGTATCTAGAAGAACATCTTCATACAGGTTCCCCTCTACCCAAATGTTGATAAGTGGTCATCCATCTTTCCCTTTCTTGAAGTTAGTCAAGAAAGAGACTTTGGTGGGGGGGGGGGGCCACACCACTATTGTAGATTTACTTCCCACCTATTTATGCTGCAAGGCTATTTGCTGCTGATAATCAGGATTTACTGGACCATCAGGAACAAAGTCAGGAGGGACAGTTATATCCTGTGTACTAACAATATTACCTTGTACATTAACACTAGATGTGATGCTATCCCTTTGCTGTATTGGGAATACTGGCTGTTGAGTATTTGTGGTATATAGGGGTTGTTGCTGTAGTCCCCTATTACCCTCTGTCACATATTGCTGTGAAGTGTACTGCGGTGTTTGTGCCTCTGGCTGTATTACCTGTTGCTGTCGTAGTACTCGTGGCTTATCAAAATTTTTTGCTGTAAGAAACTTACCCTTTGCCTCTTGTTCCTGACGCCATCTGCGATAATATTTACAATCATTTTTAGTATGACCTACCTGTTTGCAGAAATAACAAGTAGGCTGTCTCTTTTGAGGACCTTCTATAGATTGAGTAACTTCAGAAATTAACTAAATGGCTGGGGGAGCTGATGCTGCCCATTGTTGCCCCTGTATAACTTGCCCTTAATGTGGTTGTTTTGCTACCTGCTCTGGGACTTGCTGTCCCTGATTAATCCATCTCCCACTCCCCCTTCCTCTTACTTCACTAACAACGGGAGCAGAACGGGGAGTATACATTTTTTGCTTATGGATAGCATTATCTTTACACATAATACATGCTTGCAGTAATTTATCTACTAACTCTGTGAGTGTATCTGAAGATTCCTCATAAATAAGTTTGATATCCCCTGGACACCTTCCAAATGATCCAGAAAGGAGCGCACAACTGCTTTTTGAGAAGTGGCATCTTTTATGACTACTTCATCAGTATTATGCACTAACATATAGGCCAACTAAAAGTGTTCGGCTTGTTCTTATAAAGAGTCACAAACTGTCATTTGAAACTGATCTAAAAGTACCTGTGTAAGAGATTGTCCCCTAGTGTAAACTAACAATACTGCTGTCATTCTTTCGTGTTTAGTTTGTATTGAATAGTTTTTTTGCTGAATGTAAGCCATAAAACGTCGTGGAATAAAATTCCAGAAACAGTGTGCAAGTATATCATTCTACACAGTGCCTGCAGTTTCAAGAACCCATGCTTCAAATATAATCATGTTATTAAAAGTACCCTTCTGTTCATCCCACTTAGGGAGAGTTTCTAACATTCTAGACTGACGATAAACTTCAGCAGAAAAGCCTGCTGAGGCTATGACAGGACTTGTAACAGTAGTTTCTAAAGCTTTAGACTGATACTCTTGTAACTGGGTTTGAAATGTGAAAAGCTTTTGATTAGCTAAATCTTCTGCTCTAGCAGCCTCATCTGCCAGTTCGTAATGTGTTAATTTCTTCATTAGCAACAGTTATGTCATTATGTGCATCAGCCAACTGTTTATCATACGTTTGTTTCAAACGTACAATTTTACTTGTTAATCCTTCTATCATGCCGATAGCTTTCCTGCCCAGTTCAATAACAGTTTGTTTAAAAGTCTTTATTTCAGTTTGTGAAACCTTTAAAAATTAGAAAATTCTTGTGTACAACCACTGGTGTCACTTTGCAGTTTACCAGAAGCATTCCATTTATCACAGTAAGTCTGAAAATGACCCATGAGGTCAAGATCCTGCTGGCTGGTAACTTTAGTAATCCAATCTTTAAACTCCTTTAAATCAGACTGTAAAGTACAAACGTTGACATCTGCATCACCCTCTAACAACAGGTTGGAAGATGGCATAATGGTTAAGGTGTTTGCCTTACAAACAGAAGGTGCAAGGTTTGATTCTCACATGGGGAAGTGGCTAGGCTTAAAATGGCCTGCAAAGGCAGTTAGCTTAGTACCAGCCTATGAACCTATTTAGAAACAGGAACCATTTCCTGTGCTTCAAGCATTATTTTATCCTGGTTGTGTTCCAGGTTTTGTACACTATGTTTATGACAAGGCATGCAAAAGGCAACATTTAAATCATTCCAAATAGCACATTTTTGTACATGCTGTGGTACTTTAGCCTTACGTACATACCAGTCAAAGGTAGAAATCCATTTACATAATGCTGGGTTATCTGTTTCATCTAACAAAGACTTACAGGTGCTACCATGCTAATCATACCATGTATTTAAATAATTCCACACATTTATATAAGGTTCTGACACATCAAAAGTAAAAGACTGAGTGCACTTCTTGGCATTTTAATGAATTGCATTCATTGTTAAAAAAAACAGAAGAAAATATGTACCACAAATGTTCAGGACAAGGTGGCCAGTCTTGACACGAAGATCAGTTGTGGGAAAATTCTTTGCTGTCCTTCACTAGATGCTGGTGAGACGAAATTTCGGCAGTAAAATTTTCATTATCTCATGGGTCACCAACAATCTGAAGGAAAATTACCATACTGCCCTGTATTGCGCCACAGTGTTTCACCTGCCATTCAATGGATGAAGTTTAGGAAGAGAAGAATTGATTCTAAGAAGGTCTGTGCTGGAATGTCGCACTGTGAGAGGCACCTCTTCAGGCCACATCCCCGGTTGTTTCAACTGGACTGCTTGCCACTGTTAAACTACACTTTTTTGGTAGTCTGTACCTTTACTCAATGAAAACACTGAGATAGTTCTGCTGTTATGACATTCATTTACTGCACATGAGGTTTACATCTAGCTTAGCAATGAAAGTTATATACATCAAAAATGTACTTCAACTACAGCATCAGGTCTGCAAGAATGGATGACTCAAAGTCTCTGATACCAAAGAAAAAGTCCCAATCTTTATAGTGTCTTTTGCCTGCATCAGTTTAGAGAATTTGTCAGAATAATAAGTCTTTCCTTTGAAGCTGGTTTGCTGACAGTTTGTTTTCCATACTTTAAACATTCTGTCCTCCATACCGCACTTATCTTGCACGTCCTGTTGACAAGACACAGCTCTATATAAGAGTTCATCTTGACCTGCTTATAGATAATTTTCACAAAGCTGCATAGTTTATAAGCTCATAGATAATAAATTTCACAAGGTGCATAGTTTATAAGAGATAACATATTTTACTTCTGATTCTTATTAACAATGAATGCCAAGCTATATATTTTAGCCAAGTTAGTTAACTGTGTTCAAATTGAGGGCTCTTTACCAACCTGAAATGCAGAACATTATTTAGAAAATACACAGAAATCCATTTTAACCTCTTCTTTTCTCTCACAAATCAAACTATCATGGCAACAAGGCAGAATATAAACTTCACCAACTGGATGTTCATAGGCATTTACTTAACACAGGACAAAATAATTCAGGAAATCTGATCAATTGTTTATATCTTTCTCAGAAAACAGAAAAGGAACTTCAGTCTCAAAGGTAACCTTATCAAAATGGCTTACAGACACCATCACGTATGCTTATAGTTCACAGCATAAACAACTACTACAGAAAAATTGAGGGCATTCAGCTAGAGCATTGTCTACCTCTACTACCTTTTAAGCCAGACTGCCTTTAGACTCCATTTGTGCAACAGCCACTTGGGTTAATCCTCATACCTTCATCACTCATTACAAAGAAGATGTGGCCTCCTGGAACAGGGCATCCTTTAGTTCTACTGTTCTGAAGAGTTTATTCCCTTGAGCCACCCGAGAGAGAAAGTGCTGGGGACGCTGCCCTAACCAGCAAGAATGAAGGTGAGATAGGGACAACATAACATAAAGAAGTTATGTACTCACCATAGTGTTCCATGTTTGTTGTCCATGATCTCACCTTCTTTCTTGCATCCCACCCTCCTTTCCCCTTCCTGGAGGATCAAGAGGAATTATCTGGTATTTGTCCATATGTGCTCTGATTCCCTTCTTGCCTCATGAGTTTCATATAGGCTTAGGGTCTATTACTGTTGCCTTGTTAGGATATATAGATGTATATATGTATGTATGTATATATATATATATATATATATATATATATATATATATATATATTATATTTAGTCTAGTGTTTTGGGTTATCACAAACAAGATCTGGGTAACTCTCGCTAAGCATGTTGGGAAAGAGTCCCAGCCTCGAGCCAGTGGAAGCTCTCAAGCTTTAGTATGCGGCCGAGTCGAAGCCGAGGATCGGCTCCGAACCCAACAAGCATGAAAGAAGGCGAGATCATGGACAACAAACATGGAATGTTATAGTGAGTACATAACTTCTTTATATGAGAGACTGGCGTCTATACAGATTACAGAGGGGAATTATGCTGTGAGAAATGTCCTTGTACCTATGCATAGGTCCAGATTTTTTTGAAAGGATTTAACAGGTCCAGATTTTCTAACCCATAGTGGAATATTATTCCACCACAAACTAGCCCTTCAACAAAAGACATTGTGCCATCTGTGTGATATACAAATAGAACCAGCAGCTAAGTAATTATTATTCCTGTTATTCAGCAGATGTCATACAGTAGATACACACACCATCCCCAAAACCTCTATCATTAACACATTTGTAAATAATAATAATTAAATCTCCCCACTGAACTCTTTTTAATTGTAAACAAGGACAGCAATCTGTCTACTTTGATAATTTACAGCCAACATTCCTTGTATCCTTCAAGTAAAATGTCTTTGGAAATAATTTTTCAATCTAACTGAACTTTCCTCACAAAATAACACCTCTTACTAATGTCAAGTAAATGAGGTACAAGACTGAAGGAGTTATCAGTTCTGATAATCAGATATTTTACAACACTAACATCTTGATCCTAACATTATCCAATGCATAAGGATATTTAGGGTTCCTTTCCCCAAAATGCATAATAACAGGATTTGATGTCTTTTTCGGTTGTTCCTCAATCATTGTATTTTGGATCCAATCCTAAATCTGACTTTGGCTACTTCTCAAAATTTGAATCCATAGCTCAAGCTCCTCCCCTTACCCTTAATCTCCTTCAAACCCCACATTACCTCAGATCACATTTGCTGCTTCCAGCGATCAGATGTGGTTTACGTAGCTCAGGCTAATTATTTTCAGATAAGTTATATATTTTATCATGATAGTCGTGGTTCCTTTTGCTCTTCGCCTTCCTCTCATGTCAGCCGCCCCTGCAGAGCGAAAAAAAGTTATATTTTGTAGTATGCTCTAGTCTAGTTAGGTGCATTGCACCTTATAGGCCTTGTCCTTTACCTCCTTCTAACCTTTCTCGCCCCATCTTTCTACTAAATGTTTAGTACTGTGATCACCATTATTCCTATTTCTTTTTCTCTGACTTAAGGAATTCCTATTACAACTGCTAGTACATTGTCATTGCTTAACCTTATTTTCTTCTGTGCTTTTGTTATTGGTAGTCCTGTCCGACAAACCCACTGAGTTTAAGTAATGGTTCTTCTTGTGGGCATACGATTCCCAATTCAGATGCCCATTCAGAATGTATATACTGTCTTGCAGGTGGGCATCTAGACGGTGAATGCAAGATCTGTGCAGGATGCCACCATAGGCAGTCAGTTGAACACACAAAACAAGTTGGTGCTGAAGGAGTTACTGCCTTCATCATCCTCTTCAGTATCTGGAGCTTCTCCATCTGCTAAGAAGCTGGCAGAGAAATCTAAAGGGAAAACAGTGGAAAAAGTAAAAAAAAAACCCTAAGGAGTTGAGGAAGTGGTCCCCTGACCGCTGGCCTCATTTGGCTCCATGGTCAGCTCCTCCTTCAAAGGTTGCCAAACCTTTGAATCTGTCCACTTCCTTGGCTCTGACATTGTCTTCTTTAAAGTCTTCAAAGTCTCCTGTCCTTAAAAGTTCTACACTGAAGCTGATACCATTGAGGTTGCATTCTGCTTTTTCCAGGACACACCATGCAGAGTTTCTATACCTCCATCTACCTTGTCATCCTTCAGGTGTACCAGGAGCCTTTCCAAAGCTGATAAAATTTTTTAGGACCCAAATTCAGTTGGGAGTTATCCCAGCTCTGTCTCCCCATTAGATCCATGAGTCTTGTTCCATCACAGGCAATGTTGGTTACTCCTACTCCAATCTGCCCCCTGCTTTGGTGGCATCAGATCCAAGATTTATGAGTTTGTCCATACCAGATCCAAAGACTTGACCCTTGTCAACTCTGACACCTTCTCTGATCCAGTTGGCTTCAGTGATTTAAGAGCCAGAGAGCTTTCAGAGATGTAGCTTTGGCAGCAGCTCCAGGGGTAGGGGTTCCACTCTGAGGTTGTCTGAGTTCTCCCTTCCCCTCAGGGTGTTGGCATTAAATAACTTGACTCTGACCTGTGCTTTGTGCACTGTCATGAGGATTCCCTGGGTTGCCCTGGTCAGGTAACTTCAGCTCCTACTAGGGTGGTTTTGGGTTCTCCCATAGCTTCTGCTTTTGGCACAGTGGAGAGAGCTTTATCCATTCCAGGAGATAGGAAATCCTTGCCTCCCTCCCAGATCTTCCCCCTCCACAACTGATTGTTCTCGGTTCTGAGTCTGCTCATTCTGCCCCAACAGGACAGCCGGTCCTTCCAGGACTTCAGACAGTCCTCATCCAGAATTCCCTGCAAACATCCAAGTCTTCACTGGATCATCCCCTCACAGAAGTTCCTCACAAGCATACATGTAAGAGAAGGCACATTGTTTCTTCACAGGAATCCTGACAGACGACATAGAATTCGATGGGGGGGTGCTCAGATCACCCATTGATGATGTCTTATTCTGAGAGGTCTTTGAACTTTTGAAACAGAGAGGTGATTGGTCTTCCAAGGTCCTTTTTCTGGAGGAGTCAGTGTTTCTCGATGCTCTCAGAACTGACTCAACCACATCCTGGGTAGTTCTTCTGGCTGGTGAATTGGTGGACCTCATTTCTCCTTGGGCATGAAAGGACCCGGATGTGACAGAACCCATCCCTAGGAATCTTGTTATACCCAAGGACTCTGCCCAGTGGAGAACGAGTCCCCTGGTTGATGGTGGTTGCAGCAGCCACTAAAAAAGAACTAGCCAAGGAAAGTCCTTCTGTCTATGGCTTTGGACAGGTTCAAAAAGCGAGTTTGTGCCCTCTGGCCACTTAATTATTTGGCACATGTTAAGAAATTTCAGAGGGATTTGACTAAGGAGCTTTCAAAGTCCCTGTCAGGGTCCATGTCTGTGGAAGAGAAAAAGACTGTGTCTTCACAACGGGCCACACTTAAACCCCTGTCAAACACCTCTATGATGCTGATTTCTCATTCCACAGAGGGTATTTCCAAATTGGTAGGTTCAGGCATAGCCACAGAAGACATGCCTGGATGCAACTTTGTAATTTTGCAGACATTCAAGATGTCATTCATCAGTGCACCTTTTGATGGATCTACCTTATTTGGCTCTAAAGTTAAGAACACACTCTAAAGGAGTAAACAAGATAGGAAAACCCTATCTGCCATAAGAATATTTTTTTACCCCTCAGAGGATATTCTGTCAGAACCAAAAAGGTGCTAGAAAGTAGTAGTTCTGAAAATTGCAAGTTTTTTCCAAAGGTTCCTTTGGTGATAGATCTCACCATGGCAGAGGGGGAACTCCAATAACAGATGCTGGCTACATGGCAGAGAATGCCTGTAAAACCAAGACTTCAGATGTCCATTTTCTGTGAAGCCTTATCAGCTCTCCTGAAAGGTTACCTAACTGATGCACTAGTCATGGGGGGAGGGCACTTGTCTCTGCACCCAGAAGCCTGGACATCTCTATCCAAAGACATCTGGATGCAGGCAATCATCACCAGAGACTACTACATTCCATTTTCCCATTATCTACCCAGAATATCAAATAAGATAGCCAACATGCCACCTCATCAAAGAAAAGATGCAGCTTGAGAAAGCTGCTAGCAAAAGTGTCATCCAAGAGATCCCACTAGACCTGTAAGGGAGTGGAGATTCTTTTTGCTGCCAAAGAAAACCAGGGACCTCAGGCCCAGTATTGGATCTAGTTCATTTAAATCAATTTGTCAAACACTTGAAGTTCCAAATGATCACAGTTCAGTCCATTCTTCCTCTACTATGGAAGGATGATTGGATGCACTCTGTAGATCTCCAGGATGCACACATCAAAATAGATAGATGATCCAGAGAGGATACCTTACCTTCCAACTAAGGGACAGTCACTTTCAGTTCAGAGCCCTGCCCTTTGGTCTCACCACAGCCCCTGGCTGTTCACCAAGTGTATGGCAGTGGTGGCAGCTCACCTGAGACTGCTGAGATTCTGGATGTTTCCCCTATTTCAACAAATAGCTCCTCACCACTGCCACCAGGCATCTACTGGCATATTCCCGGTGTGCTTCTATTGATGCACACCAGGCACTACATTTCCAACTATGTCTACACCTGGGCATCACAGTCAACTACAAAAAAATTCATCTTTCCCCCACTCAAGTCCTGGAGTTCATAGGTGCTCACCTGGATACTGCTTTCCAGATTGCAAGACTGCCTCAGTCCAGACTGTCTGCATTGCAACATTAGGTGATGCATTTGTTGTCTCTTCAGTCACCACCAGCCAGGTTAGTTCTTCAACTTCTGAGTTCATTGGTGGCCTCTATAGCCGTTGTGCCTCTAGCAAGACTTTATATGATGGTTCTACAGTGGACATTGAATCTGTGAATTGACACCCCATGATATTTCCTATTTGAATTGCAAAGATCTGCAAGGAGCATGTCTCATGTTAGATTCATGCACCAGATGTCTAGACTGCCCCTTTGTTCCACCCTTGTCAAAGGCCACTGTGACCATGGATGCTTCACAGCTGGGTTGGTGGGCGCTACTTGGGGGTGACAATTGAAGGCACATGGTCCCCCTTAGAGGCCAGTCTTAACATCAGTGTACTAGAGATGAGAGCAGTCCTCCTAACATTGCAGGCCTTTCAGGGCATTTTCCCTCTAGGGTTGATTGCTATACAGATATGTAAGTCGTGTGGTACGTCAACAAGCTAGAGAGAAATTGCTCTTACCCTTTTTGTGGCAAGACTATGAGGGTGTGGCAGTGGGCAATCTCTTTCTGCTGCTTTCTTTTGGCAATGCACATTCCAGGGAAGTCAAGTGTTTTAGCAGACAGAGCAGATCTATTCTTCTGTCTCATGAGTGGTCTCTTAATCCATTGGTGGCAGAACAGATCTTTCGCCAGTGGGGCCAGCCATGATCTCTCTACTTCTGCCCACAATTTCAAATGCAGTATTTATTTTTCCCTGATTCCCCAGAGGAGGAAATCACAGAAAGACTGTCTGATTCATGATTAGCCACCCTTTGTCTCTAATATACGTCTATCTCCTCAGTCCCTTAACTGGTTCAGTAGCTACCACTCTAATAAAGAACATGCTGTTAAATGGCAAAATGCCATCTCCCCTTTCATTCACAACCCTACAGGGATGGCTCAAGGTTCGATTCTTGGCCCTTTTCTCTTTAATATATTTATCAATAATCTCCACCAAGTTATTTTGCAGGGCTCCCTATTCCAGTATGCAGACAACACCACTATATAGTCTGCTCAGCTAATAATGTTAGCACTCTAAAACAAATCACCCAAGCTACTTTATCTTCATTAGAGTCCCGGCTACACAAAAATCACCTTTCCTTAAATCTAAAAAAAACCCTAAGCTTATAATCCTTAATCCCAAGAGAAACTCACCCATAAACAAAGCTGACCTCAGACTTTTCTCTCATAACTCCATCCAAATTTAAGTAGTTATCCACACTAAAGTACTAAAAGCAATAGTCCAAACCCAAGCAGATAAAATATCAGTTACCCAACGCAAATAAATAATCCAAGTACTCATATAAGGTAACTGAAATACAGGCAGGCTCCTCAAGGCATCAAGTGCAATACGAATCTGTAAAATATCACGCTGGTCACAAAAGAGTATAAACGAACGTTCTTTATTGGGCACAGTTAGCGCTTTCACCTCCTTGGCTTCATCAGACTGTATTCAAACCCACCAAAAACAGTCATTTATATATCCAACTCCCATCATTAATTAATTGAAACCAATAAAAATCAATAAAAACGTCATATGCTTAATGGAATGCATATATAACTTAAAAAGACATACATTAATTTTCAAGAACAATATGAAGCGCTTAATAAAACATCTAAAAACAAATATATATACTAACATATCCAGCAACTAGAAAATCTATATCTATTATATATAGACTTATTATAAAATCATTTATACATATTTAAAAACCACATTTGCCCCTAGAGCTAAAACAAACTTACGCTGTTGCTCTATATCAAAGCGAAATACATAAAGATCTATCAAAGGTATCCAAGCAAACTAATGTTTAATAATCCTGTAACTCCTACTGTCAATGTGAACTATACCTGTCAAACTAACCATACTATCTAGTAAGAAGTTTTTTATTATTATTATTATTGTCATTATAGCAAATGTAAACATCTTAACATAATGAATTTGCATTAGTGCCATGTGCTATCAGCTCAACCGATAACATGTCCTAATATAACCAAAATATCGTCAAGAAGTATTGGTAGTTGATGCCAAACACTAATAAAGTGTATCAAAGGTATTTACCTAGTATATATGTCTCATTCATTTCCCTGTTACCCTCAGCCTTCGTTTCTTTAATATCGTCTGTATATTTATCTTGTCATTTAAACCCGGTGGATGGTCTGCTCTCAACCGGATGATCCATCTGAGTTCTAGTTCTAATGTATATCCCTCCAGATCCCCTCCTCTAGGGCTAGTGTGTACATGTTGGATAACAAAGAAACTGAACTTGTGCGATGAATCATACCTTGCACAATGTCTAGCTAAGGCATTGTGTTCCTGACCAATCCTGATGTGGTATATGTGTTCCCTAATGCGAAACCTGAATTCCCTGTTCATCTTACCTACATAAAACGCATCACATGCTCCGCACTGGGCTAAATAAATCACATTAACACTCTTGCAGTTGGTTCCTGTCATAAAGAAAAATTCTTTATAGACATGAGGAGATGTGAATGTGTTGCCAGTGTTGATGAAACTACACTGGTTACAGTTGCCACATGGGATGGTGTTAAAGCATGTTAACCTCTTCTCCATGATTGACCTAGGCTGGAGTATCCTTTTAATATTCTTCATGTTCTTGTAAATAAACCTCGGTTTATCTCCCACAAGCCTCATAATCTCCTCATCTGCTCTCAGAACATCCCATCTGTCTCCTATTATTCTCCTGATGTAACTGACATCAGAAGTGAAGTAAACAGGTATGCTGAGTGTGTCTTCCTTCACATTAATATGTTCATCCGGACCATTCCCCAATCCACTCATGGCTATGGGATTTTGGCTGGAGAAATATGGGCAGGCTCTTGTACCCCTAAGTTCAATGGAAGCATCAATGGCTCTCTTGATCTCATCTATCCTATAGGCCCTCTCTTGTAGCCTATGACTCAGCCCATCTAGCTCTGACTTAAAACCCTCCTCAGACGGGTTGAGTCTAGAAGCTCTCATCGATTGACTCCTAGCCACGCTCTCAAAAACATGCCTGGGATGCATACTGTCTCTGTGTAGGAGTGTATTCCTATAGCATTTCTTTCTATGGATGGAAGTATTCACCAATCCATTATTCAATCTCATGATGTTAACATCCAGGAATGCAACAAACTCCCTGGATGAGTTGGACGTAAAACATAAGAAGTCCACTGATTCATTCATATATTCTTCAAACTCTAACAACTCCCTGTCATTACCTCTCCACACCAGAAAAAGGTCATCTACAAATCTCCTGTAGAAACTGACGTGTTGCCTGAACCTCTCTGATGTGAAGAGTATCTCCTTCTCCCAATAAGCCATTACAATGTTGGCGTAGCTATTGGCACAACTAGTGCCCATAGCCACGCCATCATTTTGGATATATATATCCCCATCAAAAATGAAGACATTGTTCTCCAAAACGGTCTCCAAGAATAAAGCCAGTAGCTCTATCAATCCCTTGCTCAAGTTCGTATATTTCTGTAGATACTGCATAATCCATTGAATGCCTCTGTCATTTGGAATGACAGTAAAGAGGCTATTCACGTCAAACGTGACAAAGATGTAGTCATCACCTTCATTTAATTTAGAAATATATTCATAAAACTGCAAGAGAAACTCCTTGCTGTCTTTGAGAATAGATGGGTTCTCATCTACTACGGGTCTTAAGTAGTGTTCTATATATAAGGAGAATGGTTCAGTCAACCATCCTTGTCCTGATACGATGGGTCTCATGGGAGGATTACATAGATCTTTATGTGCTTTAGGGAGACCCCTTAATGTTGGTATGAGGGGATGTTCAACCTTTAAATATTTATATATACCTTTATCTATGACTGCGCTTTTGAATAGATCATCTATCATGTCATACACCAGGTGTACTTTCTTCACCACATCTTCTCTATTCATTCTACTATAAGATTGACTGTCACTAAGTAACTGGTTCACATTCCTCTTATAATGTTCATAATCCATAAGCACAATACATCCGCCTTTGTCTGCGGATGTGATGATGATGGAATCATCATCACGTAAGTCCTGTAATACCTGTCTCTCTATTGAATTGAGGTTCCCTTTACTATAGAACCTCTTGGTGTTGTTATTATAAAAACTATAAAGATCATTTTCTACAAGTCTAGTAAACGTCTCCAGTACAGGATGTAACAACGGGATATAAGTGCTTGTTGGTTTAAAAACATTGGTTGTGTCCTTAGTTCTATTACCATAATCTAACTTAAGTTGTATGTTCCTGGTGAACAGTCTCATATCAATAATAGAATCAGAGATCTCACTCCTACGGCTGGGAATAAAACTGAGACCTCTATTGAGTATATTCTCCTCATCTACACTTAACTGCCTTTTCGACAAGTTAATCACTATGGATTCCTTTTCTTCTCCCATAATTTCTTCAAAGTGGGACCTTCCATGTCCGTGTCTGAGGTCTTCCGTTTTTGTCGACCTCGACTCATGGAACGTGACCTCCCCCTGAACTGAGATGTCTGTATCGGGAAAGGGGTAACAAAATTACTGAAACTCCCCTCCCCATCAGGTTTGGTCATCTTGTGTGCACAATTATTTTTACTAATAGTAACGGCATCTTTTTCTATCATATTCGACCCAACATCAGTAACTACACCTACTCTACCACTGTCAATACTCGCCGTGACAACACTGTGAGGTGCACTAATATGCTTCTGCTTGATATTAATAACTTCTGGGTACAAATTGCGGTCATTAGTATGGTTATTGACAACATTGTCAACCACTGTCACATCAGACACAACTGTACAATTATCACTAGTATCATGTATTAACATTGCATTAGTCCCATTGTCCTTCAAAGTGTTCCTCCGGGTTTTAAAACCAGTCTTGCTGTTCACATTAGAATTATTACCAGTCCTGGGCCAGGAAAAGACCTGGCCTAGCTTAAAATCAGTAATGTCACGTTCTATTTTATTCTTCTTTAAGTCCAGCAAACGCCGTTCATATAGCGAAACATTGTCAATCAGTCTCTTTATCCCCACTATCGCTTTTGGAGAAGTGTATTTAGAGACCAAAAGCGTAAACTTTCTATTAACTTTCTCTCTTAAAATGTCTTCTTCAGGTTTATGGAACTCTATTAATAGCTTCATGTAGTTGAAGCTAAGTTCCATATTCAATTTCTGCCATTTTAAAAGTAATTCCGGAAAAAGATTACCTGTAGTTGGCATCTTCAATACTCGGAGGCCACGAGGAATAATCCGCTTCTTCAGGCAAGCTTCGAAATGCTGCCTTTGTAATTGTAGCCTCTTCAGCTTCATGGAATCCGCTTCTATGTTCCTCAGCTCTTCCCGATATCGCAATGAGCTCTGCGGCGTTATCCCCTTCGGGTCCACGCTCCTCATCCGGTTCGTAAATAAGTAGCGGATTCTCGAAGGCTGAGGGTAACAGGGAAATGAATGAGACATATATACTAGGTAAATACCTTTGATACACTTTATTAGTGTTTGGCATCAACTACCAATACTTCTTGACGATATTTTGGTTATATTAGGACATGTTATCGGTTGAGCTGATAGCACATGGCACTAATGCAAATTCATTATGTTAAGATGTTTACATTTGCTATAATGACAATAATAATAATAATAATAAAAAACTTCTTACTAGATAGTATGGTTAGTTTGACAGGTATAGTTCACATTGACAGTAGGAGTCAGGATTATTAAACATTAGTTTGCTTGGATACCTTTGATAGATCTTTATGTATTTCGCTTTGATATAGAGCAACAGCGTAAGTTTGTTTTAGCTCTAGGGGCAAATGTGGTTTTTAAATATGTATAAATGATTTTATAATAAGTCTATATATAATAGATATAGATCTTCTAGTTGCTGGATATGTTAGTATATATATTTGTTTTTAGATGTTTTATTAAGCGCTTCATATTGTTCTTGAAAATTAATGTATGTCTTTTTAAGTTATATATGCATTCCATCAAGCATATGACGTTTTTATTGATTTTTATTGGTTTCAATTAATTAATGATGGGAGTTGGATATATATAAATGACTGTTTTTGGTGGGTTTGAATACAGTCTGATGAAGCCAAGGAGGTGAAAGCGCTAACTGTGCCCAATAAAGAACGTTCGTTTATACTCTTTTGTGACCAGCGTGATATTTTACAGATTCGTATTGCACTTGATGCCTTGAGGAGCCTGCCTGTATTTCAGTTACCTTATATGAGTACTTGGATCCACACTAAAGTGCTAGGAGTAATTATTGATGAAAATCTTAAATTCGATCTCCACGTCCAAAACAATATTAGTAAGACCCACAAAAAACTTGGGTTGCTTTATAGACATAACAAATTCCTCTCACTCCCTTCCAAACAAGTACTAGCTCTATATTACCTTCTACCTTCACTAACATTTGGGGCCCCCTTACTAACCAATCTGCAGTCTTCCCTCTTGGCTAAATTAGACACTTGCTACAACAAAATTGCTAAATTTGCCACAAACGATCACCACTCTATTCACCACTGTACTTCATTAAAGCAACTGAAATGGCTCAAGCTCCCCCACTATCTTCTCCTTCTCTAGCTTTCCATCGCTCATAAACTGATCTATAAACCTCACGATTGTCCAGCTCTAAGTTCCATTTTCTCACGATTGTCCAGCTCTAAGCTCCATTTTCTCTCTATCTAATCCAGCCCGTCCTCTTCACTCTGAGCATCAACATCTGCTCCAGATATGCAAGCCAAAACTCCCTACAGGCCAATTACTATATTCGTGGACGATCTCCAAAATCTGGAGCAACCTTCCAGCTCCAATCCAATAACAATCATCACAAGCTTTCTTCAAGGCTGCCCTCGACAGCCACGTCTCCTCTACATGGATATGTAACTGCTTAACTCCTGCTAAAGCAGTTACCTAAGCTTTAACCTACTGATAAAAATAGCAAAACTCTGTCTATACCCAATTTTACCTTTATACACCTCTGTAACATTGTACACCTTACTCGACTTGTGCATGGTTTTCACAATAGTCACTTTACACTGTGTAAATACTTTTCTATGTAAATACCTAGGTTATGAAACTTTTATGTACTGCTTTTTGCAAGTTGTATTCTTGTTTCATTGGGTCACTTCATTCTATGTAAATACTTTTCTATGTAAATACTAAGATTATGAAACTTTTATGTACTGCTATATATATAAGTTATAAGTTTGTGTGTATATAGGCAGGTTGTATTGCCTGTCAGGGTACTTGTTACTGTGAACAATACTGTAATCTGTTGTCATTTCTACCTGTTACTGTGGAGATTTTCTCCCCGGGCCTCCACTGATTTGACAGTTCCCCTACAGGCCTTGTCTCAGGCTCCATTTGAACCCGCTGCCAAAGCTGAATTAAAAGTTTTGCCTTGGAAGACCATATTTCTAGTCTTAGAATGTGAACTACTTGATGTAATTTGGAGAACTTCAATTAACCAGCACACACTGGCTTATTTTACAGCTCCATATTAAGTAATTGTTATTAGGGTTAAGCTTATACAGTGTGTAATACCACTCTTAAATGTAAATAGTTAATGGTTTAAAATGTTGCCAACTGTTTTATTGTTACTGTCCATTTCTACATGACATTTCTCTTTGTATTTTGTACAAAAACTTCAATAAACATCAAACTGAAAAAAAAAAGACCATATTTCTAGTCAACATTATATCTGCCAGGTAAGTATCTGAACCAGGCATTGTCTTGCAAGCCACCTTATCTTATTTTTCATAAAGGCAGAGTTTCTTTTTGCACCAACCCCTCCTTTTTCCTGAAAGTAGCATCAGAATTTGCCCTTAACCAATCCATTAATCTTCCAGTTTTCTTTCCAAAATTTTCTTATTTTCTTAATTTTTCTTATAAAGGAGAAAGTATGCTTCATAAGGGTCTATATTAGATCACCGAATGCTTAAAAAAACGAATGGTGATTAATCAACCCTATGTAAGCAAAAGCTTGCAGTTTTAGGTTCATAGGTTCATACTAGGCTATCTGCCCTGGGGCAATTATAAGCCTAGCCCAAGTCTGTATGGCTTACGCCACCCCTTGATTTGAGTATACTGTGCCCTTTTTAAGGTTTAGTTTACTGTGCCTCTGTCTAATAGTGACATGGGAGTAATCCCTGGGATAAACCTACGATCCCCCATCCACCTATCGAGATTCTTCTTGAAGGGATTCAGTGAGGTGCTCTGCCTCACATGAACTGGAATTCTATTCCAGAGCGAAGGGAGCCTCTGGGTTATGAACCTGTCCCTCCAGCAAGTTCTATTTATTTCTGTGCTGAGGTTCAAGTCCCTCGAGCGTGTGGCTCTAAGGGATTTAGATTTACTGAGGTGGAGCATGTCCATTAATTCTGGATTTGACATAGCTTTGTATGTCAGGCATAGATCGCCTCGAAGTAGGCGGTATGCAACTGAGTAGAGCTGGAGTTTTTTTAACCGAGCAGCATATGGCATCTGTTTGAGACCCTTGATCCTCTTGGTGAGATACTTTTGGGGTCTTTCTAATTGCTGCAGGTGTCTGGTAAGGTACATCCCAAAAGGGGCATTGTATTCTATGATGGGCCTGATGAGGGATGAATAAAGGGGCACGATTACCTCTCTTGATCTAGATGTGAAACCCTCCGTGATGAGGTGGGCTATGTAGAAGGTCTTTCTAACCACTTTGGCAGTGTGGTTTTCAAAGGAGAGATTGCTATCAACTTGGGTCCCCAGATCCCTAAGAACTTTCTCTGTACTTAATGGGTTTCCACCTATGTGGTAATTGGTGGGCACATTGTTTTTGCCAAAGGGTATGACTATACATTTTTTGACATTTAGCTTTAAACCATGGCACTGGCACCAGTTATCTGTCTCTGTGAGACCTTTTTGAAGGATGTTTGTGTCAGCTGGAGAGTTGATTATGGCGACCAGTTTACAGTCATCTGCGAACTTGGTGAGCCATAGTCCTCCCACGTTTGCCTGTACCTCGGAAAAGTATATACCGAACAAGAGTGGTCCCAGGACAGAACCCTGTGGGATGCCACTTGTGACCGGTTTATATACCGAACAAGAGTGGTCCCAGGACAGAACCCTGTGGGAACTATCAGAACAGCGATTTTTTTTTTCCTAGGGTAAAACAATCACTGTTCCACCAAAAATAAATAAATAAAACACTTTAAACATTACAGTAAGTGGGGGGCTTCGACCCCCATACCCCCCTACTTAAATATACCAACTCCGAGTCTGCACTACAGTGCCGAAAATGGCAAAGTAACAAAGCAGCCAAGCAAATTCTTTCCCAGGGAAAGAATTCGCTTAAAAGCCGCTTCGATATTTTGCTGTTTAGGGCTTTTGAATTAGACCAAGATGCATTCGAAAGAATGCGTCTTCGGTCTTCTAATAGGGAACCTTCATTTGTTGAAAACAACAAGCACGGTATCCACCAACAAATTTATTATAAAAACTCAAATCTCTGACGTCTCGGCCAAAGCCTTCAAGGAGAATGATACACACTCAACAATGTAGCAATATATACATCTAAATACAAAATAATTACACAATTAATCAATTATATCCCACCCATCAATCAAGTAATGCCTTCCAATTGAACTCCTCATTAAGCCCAAAAGGAGACATAGTTTTAAATTTTAAAATATACATGGCTTCTTTCTGCAATAAAAGAGTTTTAACATTCATATTATAATATGCAGAAACACAGACTTGCTCTAAAACAGTACCTTTTAAACCAACACTATTACTGTCATGAAATTGTGCAAAATGTAAAGCTACAGGGCTTTCAACATTAGTATTGTTTATATCTCTAATATGCTCTAAGAGCCTGGTTTTAAATGCCCTTTTAGTCTCTCCAATATAAAATTTTTTACAAGGACATTGTAGAGAATATACAACACCTACTGAATTACAATAAAAACAATTCTTAATACTAAATTTAACATTGTTAATAAAAGTAAAATAAGGTACAATATATTTACAAGCTTTGCACTTCCCACAAGGGAAAGTTCCAACTTTAACAGGTTCCCTATATATTACTGGAGAAGGTACACTGAACTTACTCTTAACCAAAAAGTTTTTAATATTTCTTCCTTTACGGTATGAAAATTTTAAATTCAAATCCAGCCACTGTTGTACATTCTTTAAAGAACATAAAAAATGCCAAAAACGGCCCACAATATCAAGAAACTGCATAGTAAAACAACCAAAAGTGGTTACAAAATAAATAACTTATTTTTTCTTATTGATACTACCCTTCCTTACAACATCACAACCATACGTGTTTACATTTTTACAAACTGTTGGTTTAGTACCTTTAAACAGCCTGTCAAAGCTATTATTCAAAATTTCCTTCCCATATCCTCGGGCTAAAAATGAATCAACCATGGACCTTAATTCTTTATGAAATATATCAGGCTTATTACATAGTCTATGGATTCGTAACATTTCCCCATAGGGTAAAGCATTTAATGTATGGGAGGGGTGCCCACTAGTACCATGTAAATATTGAAATCCCCCTTCAAACTTTTTATTAAGGGAAGTAACAATACTCCTACCATCAGAAATATTCAATATAACATCTAAAAAAGGAACAATATGTCCAATTTTCAACCCATCAAATTGTAACAAATATTTATTCTTATTAATATCATTAAAGAATTCCATTATATCATTTTCACTACCATCCACTCAAAATATCAAATCATCCACGTACCTATAGTATTGAATCACATGTGTGTGAAAAAATGTATGTTTATAAATAACTTCCAACTCAAATAATCCCATAAAAAGGTTGGCATACATGGGGGCAAAGGCAGCCCCCATAGCCGTGCCCTGTAACTGCTGGTATAAAGTATGATTAAATTCAAAAAAATTATGAGTCAAACAAAAATAAACCAATTCAACTATGTATTCTGTAGCAGGGGAATCTCCTGGAAAGAACCTAATAGCCTCTATCTCAAACTGATGTTTAATATTTGTGTATAAACTCTTAACATCAGTAGTAACCCATAACATGTTCTGATTAAGTTCTATCCTTTTAATTTTTTACAAAAAATCAAAAACATCACATATATAGGAAGGTAATTTAATAACATATGGAGACAGAAAATGATGTATAAAAATACCTAAATTATGCAAAAAATAATAAGAACCTGAAACTATAGGCCTGCCTGGAGGTTTAGATAAATTCTTGTGTATTTTAGGCAAGCAGTAAAATAAAGCCATTTTGCAACCTTCCACCTTAAACTTATTTTTAACTTCTGCCTGACAAAAATAGCCTAAACTGACCCCTTTGTTAATAAGGTCCAAGTATTCATCAATGGATGTAGTGTATGCCTTTAAGTCAACTATTTTGTATGTATTCATATCACACAAATGGTCCATACACATCACCAAATAATTCGAATAGTGCATGGCTACCAATTTATTCCCCTTGTCGGATGGCTTAAAAACAATCTCCCTCAGCCTTCCAAGTGCTAACAGGGCTTTCCACTCTTCGTATTGCATATTGTACTTTGTTTGATCTCTTACCCATGCACTCTTTGTATGCTGCCTCAGTGAAATGATTTACCAAATTTACAAACTGACACACATCTACATTTAAACTGTTAGGAACAAAATTACTATGTGAAGGAACCTTAGTCGTATCAAACTTATAATAAGCATTAGTTTCATAATCCGACACACATGAATAAAAACTATCAGAAAGACTACTAACACTATCATCACAAGGTGTAGAAGAAAGAAATTGGTCACACTTAAAAAAATATTTCAGATGTAATTTTCTACCAAAGAGTACACATCCTTCTGTAAATCATGAAGTCGCGTAACCACCGTGGGGATAAATTTCAATCCCCTATTCAACACAGAAATCTCTGTGTCACTAAATTCATAACTAGATAGATTAATTACATACTCTTTGGTATTTAACACAGTATAAGCAGAATTAGAGTCATCGTTTACCCCGTTTAAATCCCCCTTGTCCATATCGCTGACCACCTGTATTGGAGGATTGATCCCATGTCCATTTCTGTCCCTGTACGTTTGGAATTGACGTGGCAGGATCACCACGAAACGTTTGCCGAAAATTATCCCTCTGTTGAGCTACAGGAAGCGCAGGGTAGTCGGAATCATTGTAGTCCTCTTCATACGAAGTATAGCCACCTTCTGAGGTTGAAGAATAGGGCGATTGATTCGCAACCGCACTAGGCTGAAACCTAACTTGCTTGCGACCCTTGTTGCGTTGTGTCCTGGAAAGGAAAGCTCTATTGGACTCATAGTCGCTTACATCACACAACAGCTTCCCTTTTTTTTGTCAATCAATACTGTTTCATACTCTTTCAGTTTCAAATTGGTTTGCTTTAGAAATTCATTAAATATACCAACTCCGAGTCTGCACTACAGTGCCGAAATTGGCAAAGTAACAAAGCAGCCAAGCAAATTCTTTCCCAGGGAAAGAATTTGCTTAAAAGCCGCTTCAATATTTTGCTGTTTAGGGCTTTTGAATTAGACCAAGACGCATTCGAAAGAATGCATCTTCGGTCTTCTAATAGGGAACCTTCATTTGTTGGCTGTCCACAGACAACTGAAATTCTATCTCCATAGAACAAAGAATTTTAAAAAATCAGATCAGTTTATTTCTTTTGCAAAGGCTAAATTGGGACAGTCTGAGTCTAAAGGTACTTTACCTAGGTAGCTCGCTGATTGTATTTCTCATGTTTGTAAATAAAAAAGGTTGGACTTTACCAAAACCTCCACAAGATCAGCTTCTACCTCCTCTTACCAAAACCACCACAAGGTCAGCTTCTACCTCCTCTGCTTTTTTTTCAAGAACTTCTATAGAAAACATTTGTGCTGCTGCTACTTGGTCCAGTGCTCATACTTTCATAGTTCATTACAAGTTGAACATCATTTCTAGGGACAGGGCAGCTTTTGGTTCTGATGTTCTCTGGAATATCCTTCCATGAGACCACCTTAGGTTTTTATTAGCTGGGGACTCTGAACCAATGGTTGAGGAGCAGATGGAAAAGACAACATCAGGAACGAAAGTTAATGTATTTACCATTATGAAGCATCTGTATTATCTGTTTTCATCCTTTCTCAACCTCCTTCCCTCCAATTTCATTTCCACTGGTGGAAGATATTGCTAGATTTGCCTGGTGCAACCTGGAGGCATTTCCTCTTGGGCTTTTTGCTGGTTGAGCTCCAGATACTTTTGCTTTCATGTTTCTAGACTTCTGGACACCCATATGTCTGTTTCTGCATCTTAAAATTAACTTGGTAAATTCGAACTGAGGCAGTGTGGGGTTTGTAGGAGAGTATGGATAGGGGAGTAGTTTGAGATATGGATCCAAAGTCTAAGAAGTGGCCAAAGTCAGATCTGAAACCCAGTGGTCGAGGAAGGATGAAAACAGACAACACAGATGCATCATTATGGTCAGTACATAACTTTTGTTTTTATTGACATTAAATTTCATATCATTCTAAGATGTCCATTGAAGTAAAGTATCCAGTTATGACTGGAAGAAAATTTGATAGGATAACCCAGAAATAACTGAACCAACGTTTACATCATCCTTATATTTAACTCGTCCTTAATGTTTTTATCTGGAAAATTGACCATAAAGATTCCAGATAAAACTGGACCCTGACCTGAGCCCTGAGGAGATTCCTGCTGTTATCTCCATTTTCATCTGAAAGTATATGGCCAATCTCATCTTCTCTATGTAAGTCAGTTACTAGTCCACCTAACTATGAATGCACTAATATTGAATCTGAAGTAGTTGACTTCATTCATTCTGCACATATGGGTATACCGATCCGATTCGGATCCAAGCCAGCAAAACTTTTCAAGCATTAGCTCCGAGCTCCTCCCTTACCTATATTACATGACTTCCTCCTATCTATCCCCAGATCTCGTTTGCCGCTCTAAGAGTCAGCATCGTGGTCTCTGAGCTCTAAGCAAGATGGTAAGGTTTTTTGGTCTTTTTGGCGATAGTAGAGAGTGAGTACCTTTCCCTTTTTCCTCCCTTCGCATTGGTCGACGTGTTAGTTGTAAAAAAAAAAAAAAAAAAAAAAATAGTTTTAAGTGTTTTGTTTTGTGATACTGGTTTCCCGCCTAGGCCCAATCCCTGTTAAGTGTGTGTGTGAGTGGGCCGTTAGGGCTTGTACTGTTTCTACTATGGCTGAACAGCCTAAGGTTCTATTTAAGAAGTGCACAGAGTGTGGTCATAAGCTCTCACCAGCCGATGGCCACACTCTGTGTTCTATGTTTAGGGGTCGCCCATCTGTCTGCATCCTGTGACATTTGTTCAGGCTTTAACCCCAGGGCATTGAAGGATCATCAGGCTAAGCTTGTGGCTAAGGGTCTGCTGCCAGCTTTTGCCCTGGAGTCTGCCTTGGTCTCCTCCCCAGCCAGTGACACTGTGCAGGCAGGGACTCAACCTCCCGCCAGGCCTGCTTCGTCGGAGCCATCCGAGAGAGGTAGGGACAGAAGGGAGAAGGAGAAGCGCCACAAAGAGAGGGACAGGCCCAGGAAAAGATCACTGGACAGGGAGTCTTTCTCCAGCCCCTCTTCAAAGGTACCCAGGTCTCGTTCTCCTCGGCTCTGCTCTCCCCATTTCTCACCGGAGCTGATGGAGTCTTCGGAGCCAAGGCACTCCCCTCAGATACGGCCCAGACCAGAGTTGGTCGCTTTCTCCATGTCGACTCCGAGCGTCTCCGAACTTGATATGGACAGGCTAATGAGGAGGTTCATTCAAAACCAGATTCAGATGGGGGTCTTACCAGGGCCCTCTCCCATTAGAGAGGGTACTCCTTCTTCAACTATGTTCCACCCTATTGCTCCTTCCCCGATCCGACCTGATGCTTCAGGGTTCTTGGGTCCCGGATCTTTCAGAGCTGTTGGGTCGGCGATGATGGTTCTCGTGTCCTTGACGCCAGCCATTATCTTGAGTTCCTTGGATCCGATCTCAGATCTGGGGGACTCTCGGAGCCATGGTCGGGGAGTCGGACCAGAGGGTCAAGATCTCGCTCTTTCAGATCCCATCCTCAGTGCCCAGACTACCCCGACGTCGGCTCCGATCCATGCTTCGGTGCCGGGGAGAGACTCATCCTTACATTCTACGGAGGTGTGCTCTCCATCTGCATTCGGGGCAGTGGAAAGGGTTCTCTCCCAGGGGTTGAGACCACAGCTCACCTACTCGGATCCTACCCAGACCCCTCTGATTTTGGATTCTGCTCCCATTACTCTGCAGGGACAGCCCTTGCCAAAGCAACCTCAGGTTGTTCCCCTCAGGGAACCCCAGGAGGCTTACGAATCCTCTCCAGAGAGTCCCACTGGAGAGGAACCTCGTAAGCACAAGTATAAGAGGAGGCACTTGGACTCCCCTGAGTCCATTACCACTGATACAGACTTGGATGAAGGAGAGGGTTCCCCCAGATCACCTACCAAGGACGTCTCATTTGGAGACATTATGGAGATCCTCCGCCAAAGGGGAGGTTGGTCAGCCCCCAAACCCTCTGCGGATGAGTCCGTATTCCTGGAGGCCTTTGGCATGGGCCCATCTACGTCCTGGGTCTCCCCTCCAGTGGACCCTTTGGTGGACCTCATCACCACTAGGGCATGGAAGGATCCTGACACCATAGAGCCTATACCCAAAAGGCCAGACAAAATTCTTTCCCCGCTTTGGTGGTTGCAGCTGCCACAAAGAAGGAACTGGCACAGTAAAGTTCCTCGATTCATCCACCAGACAAAGAGTCTAGGTCGATGGATCCTTTCGGGAATCGCATGTACTTGTCAGCGACATTTTCTATTTGTGCGCTGAATTACTTGGCACATGTTATCCGACTGCAGCGAAACCTTATATCAGAATTAACTGAGTCACCCCCGGAGTCTCTGTTGCAGCAGGACAAGCAGTCTTTCACTGCAAAGATGATTACACTGAAATCAGTGACTAATACCTCTATGCGTCTCCTCTCTTGTGCTACAGAGGGAGCCGCTAGGGCTGCTGGTATAGGCGTTATGGCTGGATCAGGTTGAGTCAGTTTGCGAACCCCTTTAAGGCATCTTTCATCAATGCCCCTTTTGATGGATCATCCCTATATGGGAAGACTGTACGTGACACACTAGCCCAGAGTGAGAAGGATGGAAAGACTTTGTCAGCCATCGGAATCCACTTCTCTAACCCCCAGAGGTCCTATTCCAGGAACCAAAAGGGGCAAAAGAAGATGTGGTTCCGGAAATCATTGTCCTTTCGTGACACTCAGGAGTATTTGTCCCCCAGAGGCAGAGGGGGACAAGACCGATGCCGGCTCAGAGGCAGAGGGGGTCCCATAAACTTTGGGACTAGGGAGCCCTTTTACGACAGACCCGCACAGCAACTCTGAGGGGTTGCATGGCTGGTCTACTCTGAAGGCAGTTGAGGGAAGATTTTCTTTACATCCAGCAGCATGGGAGTCCATTACTGCAGACTGCTGGGTGTTAAACATCATATCCAGAGGATATTCTATCCCCTTCATTTCATGTCCCATTACTCCAGCACACCTTCTGGATGTTCCACCCGCTCACCGGGAGGCTGCAGCTTTAGTGGTTTCGAAGCGGCTACAAAAACGAGCCATCGAGCCGGTCCCCCCAGATCAATCCAGATCAGGCATCTACTCCAGGTTCTTTTTAGTGCCAAAGAAGACGGGGGACCTCCGGCCCATTCTGGACCTGTCTACCCTCAACCTGTCGGTAGAGAAACAAAAATTCCGGATGGTCACTCTACAGTCCATTCTACCATTTCTGAGAGAATGCGACTGGATGTGCTCAATAGACCTCCAGGACGCTTACTATCACATCAAGGTCCACAGGAGCTCCAGGAGGTTTCTACGCTTCCGGCTAGGGGCCAGTCACTTCCAATTCAGAGCCCTACCCTTTGCTCTCAACACAAGCCCCCAAGGTGTTCACCAAGGTTATGGCGGTCGTAGCGGCTCACCTGAGACTTCAAGGGCATTCAGGTATTCCCCTACCTAGATGACTGGCTCTTCGCTGCATCCACCAAACGTCTCTTGTGTCAGGCCCTACATTACTTCCTCAGTCTGGCTCACAACTTAGGCATCACAATCAATGTCAACAAGTCACACCTGGCTCCGGTCCAGATCATAGACTTCATCGGGGCAAGGTTGGATTCGATTCAGTCAAAGATTTTTCTCACCCCGGAAAGGATAGACAATCTCAGACTCCATGTATTGGCGATCTTGGATCACTCAGTAGTCAAAGCAGCCGATGTTCTGAGGGCCCTGGATTCGATGGCAGCCGCAATCTCTATGCTCCCTCTTGCACGTCTTCACATGAGGGTTCCTTCAGTGGAATCTGGAAGTTCAATGGTCCTGGCTAGACCTTCCGATGGATTTCCACATCTGAATCAATCGGACATGCAGAACGTCACTACAGTGGTGGCTTCAGTCGGCAGACATTTTCGCGGAGCGCAGCTTTCTAGCCCCTCCAGCTCAAGCCACGGTGACCACGGACACTTCCCAGCTCGAGTGGGGGGCACTTCCTGAGAAGAACGGTCCAAGGCACGTGGTCCCCTCCAAAGACCAAGCTACACATCAATGTCCTGGAGATGAGGGCAGTGCTTTTAGCATTGAGAGCCTTCCACCCTGTCCTACCTCCGGGGATGGTAGCTATTCAATCAGACAACATGTCTGTAGTCTGGTATATAAACATACAGGGAGGGACCCGATCCTACCCCCTTTTTCGCGAGGCCATGAGGGTTTGGGAGTGGGCCATATCCACCAGCTGGTTTCTCATAGCAACACATATCCCGGGACACTCCAACATTCTAGCGGACAGTCTCAGCAGGTCAATCCTTCTGCCTTACGAGTGGTCTCTGAAACAATCAGTGGCGGACAAGATCTTCCGTGTTTGGGGTCAACCTTGCTGCGATCTCTTCACATCTCTTTCCAACGTGAAGTGCAGCAACTTCTTCACTCTGATCCCCCCTCCGGGAGAATTCCCCAGGGAAGCTCTAGTCCATGCTTGGCCTCCCAGGCTTCTGTATGCTTTATCCCCATTACCTCTTATTCCGAAGTTCCTTCAGAGAGCTTGCCGGCTGCAGTGCAAAGTCATTCTCATAGCTCCCTTCTGGCTGCGTCAAGTGTGGTTTCCCTTCCTATGGTCTCACCTGTTAGTTCCTCCATTAGATCCATGCCCAAATCCGATTTCTCACCCGTTGGGCTTGCCCCTGCCCAACCTGGACAGTCTCAAGCTGATGGCGTGGCTGCTCCAGTTCCCATGATCATCAGGACTCCCAGACTTTCGTCCCCTGTTAAGAATATTCTGGTAGCTTCTCTTAAAGCCTCCACTAGGAAACTCTACAATAGCAAGTGGAGACGTTTTTGCGTTTGGGCCTCTCAGCGCAATCTGAACTGGTTAACAGCCCCCATTTTGGTCATACTGGATTTTCTGTCCGATCTTTTTCGATCAGGCGCTAGTGCTTTCACCATCAAGGTTCAGCTGGTTGCCATCTCTAATTTTCATGTAGGTGAAAATAAGGTTGCTCTGGCTTCTGCCAAATTGTGTAAAGCTTTCCTGAAGGGCACTTTTTTATTGCAACCACCAGTTAAAGAAACAGTGCCCCCCTGGGATCTGACTTTAGTCCTTCAGACTTTCACCTCTCCCCCTTTCGAGCCAGCTGGTTCAGTTCCGATGAAGTTTTTGTCATGGAAGACAGCCTTCTTGGTCACCATCACTTCAGCCAAGAGAGTTTCAGAGTTGCAGGATTTATCCTCCTTGCCCCCCATGTGGTTTTCCACAAGGATAGGGTTTCACTGCATACGAACCCTTCATTTCTTCCCAAGGTGTCCTCAGCAGCCAATATTAATCAGTCTATAAATTTGCCAGTCTTCTTCCCAGATTTCCAAAATAGAGGTGAACATAAGCTTCATTTATTGGATGTCCATAGACCGCTTTGTTTTTACCTCCATAGGACTAAACCCTTTGGAAGTTGGATCAATTGTTTGTATCCTTTTCTAAACCATTTTTGGGCAAAGCAGTTTCGAAAGTGTCCTTAGCAAGGTGGATAACTCTTTGTATTGCACAGGTTTATAAGGACAAAGGTTTATCTCCTCCTGGTGTATTGAAGGCTCATTCCACTAGAGCAATGGCCACTTCTGCAGCTTTCTGGTCAATAGTTCTGTTAGACAATATCTGTGTGGCAGCTACTTGTGCCAATTCACACACATTCATCTCCCATTATAAATTCAATCTTATTTCTAGAGGGAGAGCATCCTTTGGCTCTGAGGTGCTCAGAAATATCCTTCCATAAGGGCCTCCCAGGAATATTAGTAGCTGGGGACTCTATCCCATATGTGCAGAATGAATGAGGTCAACTACTTCAGATAAAGAAGTTATGTTCTTACCATAACGTTCCATCTGAGTAGTCGACTTCTTTCTTCTGCACCTTCCCTCCCTCCATCCCCCTCACTCTTCAGGTTTTTTCCTGTTTAGAATTGTGGTTGTTGCCATTTAGTGTCAGCAAACTCTATCTGGGGCTAGATAGGAGGAAGTGATGTAATATAGGTAAGGGAGGAGCCTGGAGCTCAGAGCTGATGCTTGAAAAGTTTTGCCAGCTCGGATCTGAATCGGATTCGTATACCCATATGTGCAGAAGAATGAAGTTTACTACTCAGATGGAACATTATGGTAAGAACATAACTTCTTTTTTCTTTCAATAAAGAGGTAATCTTAAAATGCAGCATTGTTTCCAAGACTTTCAGCATGTCCAAATATGAGATCTGTTTCTAATTCTTCACCCAAAAATTTCTATAAATGCCCATAAAGAGAGTACCACAAGACCTACCAACAACAAATCCTTGCTGAGTAATGTCAAGTCTTCCCATACAAAATGTCAATAATGCATTTAGAAATTACCCAGTAATAACATTTACCCACCATACTTGAGACTGATTGGTCTATAAATTTCAGCCAAACAGTGATTGCCACTCTTAAACACTGGTACAGTATGTGCAAGTTTCCAAATAACTGGCACATAACCTGTCTCAAGTGACCTTTGGAAAGGAAGAAATTTCTTTAGTAATTAGACAGAAAATACCATTTATATCATCATGGCCTGCAGCTGAGCTATTTTTAATCATCATCAAAAGATCTTCAGAGCCTAACAAAAATAACAGAAGACATTCATCAACAAAATTCCTATCCATAGGATTATAGGATCATAGGCGATTACTAGGCTGAGGTCATTTTAAACCTAGCCATTTCAACCCAATTTAATACCGCAGAGGTACTAGTCAATACCCAAGATTGCATTTAGTGATGACTGCCCATGTCCAGGAGGGTTTTGGGCACTATCTCTGGTAAGAATTTATGGTGCCCCATCCACACATCCAGCTTCCTCTTGAACAGTATCCTAGAGATACTCTGTTTCACATGAATTGTTAGCCTGTTCCAAAGACATGATAGTCACTGGAAGATAACTCTTTCCCTAGAGCATGTCCTATTTAAGTCACAGGCCATATTTAAGTCCCTGGAATGGGTAGCCCTAGACCAATTTGATTTACAGATATGCAGTAAGTTCATTAGGCTTGGGTCTTGGGTTGCTCTTTAGGCTAGCCATAAGTCTCCCCTAAGAAGTCTATATGATATGGAGTATAGTGACAGAGATTTTAGTTGGTCCGTGTAAGGCACATGCTAGAGTTCCTTGATCTTCTTTGTTAGAAACCTCTGAGGTCTCTCTAATTGCTGTAGATGCTTAGTATGGTACATACCGAATGGGGCGTTATACTCAATTATGGGCTTGATAAGTGCCAAGTATATGGGGGTTATAACTTCTTTTGCTCTCAAGGTGTGAAGCCTTTACTAATCAAGTGAGCTAAGTGTAAAGCTTTCCTTACAACAGTAGACATGTGGTGGTCAAAGTTAAGGTCAATAGTGCGAATGGACATTATTTGTGCTGAAGGGAAGGATGATGCATTTCTTTGCATTCACTTTGAGACAGTGACTAATATACCCATCACTGGTCTTTGTGAGACCATCCTGGAGTATACTGACATCATTTGGGGATTCAATGATTGTACCTAGTTTGCAGTCATCTGCAAACTTGATCAGTCACAGCCCTTTAGTTTTGACCTGAACTTCTGAGAAGTATATATCAAACAGTAGAGGGCTCGGCACTGACCCCTGTGGCATGCTGCTTGTAACAGGTCTGCTGGTTGATGTGGAGTCACCCACTTTAATAGTGTGTGTTCAGTTTGTGAGCCATTTTGCCAGCCCATCTTACAATGAAGGGGTTTACATTCAGTTTGCAAGTTTATCAGTAATGTTTGAATGTGGGATTGTATCAAAACATTTGCCAAGTCAAGGTATGCTGTATGCACAAATTTGCCCTCATCAGTGGCCTTGGTCACACTGTCAAAGAAATCTACCAGATTTAATAGGCAGGATCTGTCCTTCATGAAGCCAAATTGGGTAGGATCAAGGGTTTGGAGGTCACCTATGTCTTTATTTATGAGGTCCATAATGATTCTTTCCTTGGCCTTACAGATAAGGCTTGTCAGGCTTATGGGTCTGTAATTCTCCAGGTCTGTTGCTAGGGCACCTTTGTGGATGGGTATAACTTTAGGTGTTCTCTATTCTGCAGGATAAAAATCTGTGGTTAGACTATGATTGAAAAGGGTACTTAGTGGTGATGCTAGTTCATATTTTAGCCTATTTAGAAGACAGCCTGTGATGTCATCTGGTCTCATAGAGGTCATGTTTTTTGCCTTGGACAGGGCTTTGAGGACCTACTCTTCAGATATATAAGGTGGGTTGGAAGTTTGGGGGAAGGTTTGTTGTAAGTTAGGAGGGGATAAGGGAGTGAAATGTTCACCAAACCTATCTGCTAGCAGGTTTTCTATCTCTGTGGGGTCAGTGTCTGTGATATCTTTGGCCACCAGTTCTGCACATGCTTAGGTCTTACCCTTTAGGTTATGTACATAGCTGTAAAAGGCCTTATGGTTATCCTTGGCAATACTTGCTATGTTTCTCAAAAAGGAGCTCTTGGATTAGACGAGTTGTCGTATTTACCTGTTAAAGCTAAGCAGGGTGGTTTCCATTGTTTGGTCCTTGTCTTTGTTTTCTTGCTTTTTGCATTTATTGTAGAGTTTATTGACGTTGGAAGTCCAGCAAGGCAGCTTGATTTTACTTGGGGCCCTGGCATTGATTCTGTCTGGTGCAGCTAAGTTTATACAATTATGCAAGTGATTGTACAGGGCTTTAGTGCAAGCTTCAGCGTAGCTACCACTTTCAACTTGGGGTGGGGCTTGGAATGCATTTATACCTTCATCTAGGAGGGTATAGTTTGCCTTGGTGAAGTTTTTTGGTCTAACTTCACTCTTTGTGAGTTCTGGTGTTAGGGCAGTTCAAAGGTGACTGATTTGTGGTCAGTTTTAACTAATGAGAGTTCAACAGTTGCAGCAGTGCACCTGTTTGACATGTCGGTGAGGGCCAGATCTAGAATGTTTGCTCCTCTTGTTGGGGTATGGACAATTTGCTCCGGACCATTTGAATTTACAAAGTCAAGGAACTTTTGTGCTAGCATGTTTGGGCTAGAGTAGGTTTCCCAGTTGATGGTGGGACAATTAAAATTCCCCAGAACCAGTGTGTTTGGTACACTTTGGATTCTCTTCAGTTTGGTTAATGAGGCTACATGTGTGTTGTGAACCAATGAGAGTTATCTATAACTGGCTGTGACTTCACTGGGGATCTTACCCACCATAACCTGGACCTGGAGTAACTCCATTGAGTAGTCCAGTCTAACTAGACATGAGGTGACTTTATCTCTAATATAGGTAGAAACACCACCTCCTTTGGTTTTCACACTTTGATTTTGTAGTATAAAGATGTGGAAGGCATTGTAACCTTGCAGGGCTGGGGTACCTGAAGTAGAGGCCTGAGTGCATGTGTGATTTGGCGAATCCTGGCACCAGACAGGCAGCTGACCATGACTTTCTCCTTGTCCAACCTGGTGAGTGGTACATCCATGTTTCTCACTGCTAAGTCTCCAATGACGAGAAAACTTGGTTTTTGAGTGTTACGCCTTATGGTCTTGGTGGTTGAGACACTGGTGTTGCCGTGTGTTATGGGTGCTGTGGAAACTGTGTTAGCTGTAGCAAACTTGTGTTTTGGAGGTTTCTGGTGTTTCAGTAAGTTTTTCAAGAGAACCTCTGGGTATGTGGATTTATGTGTTTGATGTGTACAGTGTGTATGGGTAGTGGTATGTGTATGATTAGTGGTACTATGCGAATATGTAGTGGTGGGTGAGTTGACAGCCTTCATGTTACTGTTTTGAGTGAGAGAGAACATGGATTCTAGATTCTTGGTGTAAATACATCTCTCGCACTCTGTACTACACTTTATTAGTAGAGGGTTGTCTGTGTACATGAGGCAATTGCTACACTGCTTCAAGAGACCCAAGTCAACAAGGTTGACAGGAAAAACAAGGGTAGTCCAATTGTCCATAATATCAGGTTGAAGACTGTTGTCACTAGGGGTGTTTTTTCAGAAACAATCATGGAGGAGCTCTTGCGGATAATATTGTCTGGGTTTTAAGGGAAAATTTGTTGAATTTAACTGCTCGACTTTGGCGCACAGTTGTGTGGTAGGGCACAGTGCTGCGTGATTTACAAACAAGCAGAAACCTGCCCAAGTGCAGGGTCTAAATACCAGAAGCTAAAACTTGAAAAAAAAAAACTCTTGAAATTCAAAAGGAGCAATGAGGATACTTATTCCAATCCCTAGACCGGCCTCCCTTTGCAAGTCAGGTGTCAGTCAAATACAATTCTCTCACAAAAGTGCAGATAGGCCCCTTCCAATCCATGATGGCCTGGAAAATGTGCTCAGAACAAACAAACCACTACAAACAATTCCAGAAGCAGCAGGCCTGGATCTGGACTATGCTACAACTACTAGCTACCCTAGTTTCAGCGGGAAGTACTAGCAGATATTTAACATAACAGAAAAATAGCAGAGACGCACTGAAAAAATGTTTAAAACAGCAGAAAATCAGTCAGGAGACTCTAAAGAAATATTTAAACAGTTAACAGATCAGTTACTTAAGTACTGCTTGGTGGACAACCAGAGCAGGTAGAACAAATAGCTTTAAACCAGTGAAAAAATGCCAGTAAATACCTAACAAACAGTGGAAACAATAAAGGTTGCTAAACAGTGAAAACAGCAATAAAATTTGATTTTACAGACACAGTGTAGCAGGCAATTACAGTATAACAGTGTACTTTAGTACACCGTAAATAAATACAGTACAGTATAAAAGTAGGCAGCAGGCAATATAAAATGCAGTAAATAGTATAAATTAACAGAAAACCAGGCAACTTATGGTTTTTTGGAAGCCCAGTCCTACAAAATGAGTCAAAAATACATTAGGCAATAAACATATCAGTAACCAAACCCACAACCAACTAAAATGATCTAATTTGAGCTCACATCAATTTCTTAAAGTGATTCAAATGTCCATAAAATGGGGTCTGGAGTATTTCTCCCCAGGCCACCTCCGAAAATAGGCTGTGTCCCAGTTGGACTTTCCTGGTAAACAAATGTTAAATAAATAAAACAAGGCCTTTTTATTCAATGTTACATTACTTGCCATCCTCTTTTCATAGTTATTCCATGTGAACCTGACTACTCTCCTTAATTCATTCCTCACTACCCTAAATTTATGTAGATTTTTCTTCCTAGACTATTTTCCATATATTCCAAACCCTTTAATGTAATTATTCCAGGCACGTTGCATTCCACCATGGAAATTTATATCCCTTAGGATTCATAGGGACCAGTTGAACAAAATCATCAATCAACTCTTATAGAAAGCCATAACATTTTTCCCAGCCTTCCTTACTATCAGCAAAACCAATTGAGTTTTGCTAATTCCAGTCAGATAGCTCACTCCTTATCTTGTCATAGTCTGCTCTATAAAAAGCATGGCTATAACCCTGATCATTCAGAAACTTATTTGACATGAAAAATTCATATGTCCAAGAAGTACTGAAATGATCTGAGCCAATAAGTTCTTCACATGCTTCACTCCCGATTTTTAACTTGCACTTCATCCAAAATATTAATACTTCTAGATGGAGATGCCATTACCTGAAAATATTCCATTCCTATTTGGCATTCAACTAATTCACCTAACAAGTGTTTCTTAACATTCAAACCATGCCAATTTATACAAAGGACATTTAAATCCTCAACCATAAGATCACAACCTTCCTCAATAAGCAACATTAAATATTTACAAAAACCCACTAATTCTTCATTAGTTTGATGTGGAAGCCTAGAAAAAAGTACCATTTTGCAAACTTTCAATCCACTACCCAGTTTAACAGAAATAATCTCATAATTACTACCCCTGTTAAGATACCAGATTACCTTGAACATAAACAGAACACCCCCACCTCTCACTGTATTCCTTATTCTGTGAAATGCTTTATATCCAGGAAGACAAAAGGTTGAATTATTTTCTGAAAACCATGTCTCTGTAATCATAACCACTCCATATCCATCTCACAACATCCTTGCCTCTAAAAATAACTTTTCATTCAAAATCTTACTTGGACATGGGGAAGATTCAAATGTCCATAAAAGACCTTTTTATTCAATGTTAACATTACTTGCCAACAATTCTGAATCTTATTTAATAAAAATCTATCTGCGGTGGTACAGTGGTAGCGTTGTTACCTCACAGCAAGAGGTTCTCCTGTTGGGTTCTCGACTGGAGTGCCTTCTGTGTGGAGTCTACATGTCCTCCCCGCGGTCGACTGGCCTCCGAAAGACATGCGTGAATGGGCGTGCCTTCGCTGAAGGCTGGGTGTCGGGCTGACAACTCAGCACCATAAAAATCGACTGCCAGTCATTAGCGGACCAGAGGACCGCGACCCTTAACTGGGGAAAAGCCGAAAAGACAAACATTTAATATTAAATCTGTTTCCAGCGGTACTAAGATGCTTATTACCATGCAAAACTAAGATGCCTATTATCATAACCAAAGTCTTACTGATATATATATCTTCCCAATCATAAACACATTCAATGGCATGTCAATAACGTAATCTTATAATATTTGTAAAACTCCTACCACTTTAATCAAGACATTACTATAACTAGAAGTTGGAATATCATCTTCTAAAATTAACTTATTTTTTCCACACTCAAATCACTCAGATCAATCGGTTGTTTGATATAACTAATAAAAGTTCCTCATTTGTTCTTTCAACATCGTTTCCACCTGCTACAACAACCACATCATATTTTATCTTAACCTCAAAAATCCTTTTTAAAGCTAATAAAAGGTCATGCATCTTTCTTACCCCAAACAAAAAGCCTTAATGTATTCCTTATTTTAACTGGCAGAATATTTTTATTTCGTAACATAGAACCCCCAATCCACAAAACTTGTCTGTTAGGTACCAAGTGACTTTCCACAACTTTCTCTCTGACAGTTCCTGCAGACAGTCTACTAATGCCACCAGTTGATCTTTTACTTATCTTTCTATTTAATTCCTCAGCGTCCAACAACCCACCTTTCTCTGACTTCACAATTCAACCCTGTTTTCTGTCCTTTAGACCCACACTTATATACACTAAACTGGGCGATACCCCCCTGGGGGTCTTTAACAATATCCAGATCAGAAATAACTATGTTAGATAAATGTGTCAAATCCTGAACTTCCGTTATACATTTGAATACCAACATCCTCCCTATGTAAACTACAGATTAAATCAGTACTACTGTAGATTGCAAAAGTTTGAATTTCCTTATTTTTTCAAACTTTAACTTCAGTAAAAAAAAATGACTTTGAACACTACCATTCTCAACCTGAAATTCCACTCCTAACAGTTTCATTATCAGTTTCTTTAATGTGCCTTTCAAAAACTTAAAGTCAATACACTTAATACAATATCCCAGCCAACTTTGGTACAAATGTTACATATTGTACATTAGTGCAAAAATCCTCGCCCCAAAAGATCGTCTAAACAAAATCTCCCCATTTCTTCCACATCATACACAACAAATTTCAGCATTCTTCTATACACAACCCCTCCTTACACTTCTAACATGCCTAACACACAAATACGTAAAAACTGGTCTTTATTTCTTCTCATCCATGTGACACACACACGCACACGCACACATGCACACACGCACTCACTCTCGTCTGCTCGTGATGGACATGTATTGAAAGTTAAGCCAGAGTCCTCTGATAGGGCAAAAATACCTGACTCCTGCCCCAAACACACAAAGCCCTAATATAATACTCCTAGCACTTAAACACTATAGATTTCAAAAATACAGCACTCTTCTCCACACAGCCCCTCCTTACACTGTTGACATGCCTGATGCACAAATATGCAAAAACTGGTCTTTGTTTCCTCGTGTCTACATGGGACACACACTGGCATCCGCTCGTAAGGGACATGTATTTAAAGTTAAACCAGAGTCCTCTGATAGGGTAAAAACAAGCAACTCCTGCCTCAAAGACACACAACCCTAATACAATACTTCTGGCACTTAAAATGATTCAAGGGATATTTACACAAACAGCCTACCGCCACCAGTTATTAGCTGCCCCTAGCTCTTACAAGGACTCGAGGGAACAACAAAGCAGTCTCTGTTTGACTGCAAGGCAAGAAATACAAAAATGATCCACTCACATCTGCTCGTGAGGGATATGTATTTAAAGTTAAAGCAAAGTCCTCTGACAGGGCAAAAACACCTAAATCCATAACTAGACAGTAGTCATGGATTTGGGGAATCATGTAGATAGCAACGTGTGTCTAAGGTTGTAAAAATGTAATTTTATGTCAGTCATCTCATAAACAGGGACATTGATTTTCTTGCATTATTGAGTGTTCTGTGCCTAGAATCTGTTTTAATATTCATTATATACTGATGCAGATGAATGCTATAATAAAATCACCATAAATACAGGAAATTACATTTAAAAATAATGGGTATAGTTACAGGAGTTTGAAAACCGAAAGTCAGTGTCTCTGCTTATAAGTAAGGGCATGGCATCTAGGTGCAGGGAAGTCATCAAGCCTCTGTACTCAGCCATCATCAGACCCATCATTGAGTATAATGTACCTGACTAGGCAAATGGAATGACCACAGAGGTTCCTCACAAAAAGAATACAGAGATTAATCATAATGTCCTGTGTAGATTACCTCAAATTCCTATCTCTGTACTCTGTTTCCTACAGACTGCTGAGAGGGAATTTATGCCTGGCATAAAAGGCATCCTTGGATCCTACTGTGATGGACCTTTTGCATGTCTGGAAAACAAACAACACCAGAACTACTAGATCTAAGGATCTAAGCTTTGCTTTCAACTTAAATAGGACATGTTGGAGGGATGGTTATATATCTCACAGAATCCTCAATCTCTGGAATAGGCTTCCCATCCATGTGAAGCACAGCCCTTCCCTAAACCTATTTAAGTGCAACCTAGACCAGTGGATGTGAAATTATAAATTCACCCCTAATCTGACTATGTGTATGATGGACAGAGGCAGTCATTAAATCATGCCCTAAGTAACATATACCCCTTAAAATAACCTCTAAGGCACAATAACTTGTGAGATGCATTTGGGTTGCATGGCTAGACTTATAAAGGCCCCAGTGGTCATTAGCCTAGTATACACCTATGAACCTATTATTTTGGTTGTCGACTAATTTGTTCAACAAAATTTTCCAGGAGTAAAAATGAGCTACAGCACAAATGTGTGACAGCACAGTTGTGAAAATCACATTTGGTTGCATAAAGCTTTACAGAGTGTGAGTATGTAGGTGGGTGCAAGAAAATGAAAGCTGACTGAAAATGTAGTGGTTTTGAAAATGTCTGACTGCATTATAGCATGTTGTATATATACATGAGTGTTTGTGGGTTAGGGATGGAGTTAGGGTTAGGTAAGCGGATAGATTTATTGTGCCTATTTGTTGCTTTGCATGAACTGTGTCCTATCTTGACTAGTGGTACTGTTAGGGGAGGGGTTTTTAGTAATATAATATGCAAGGGTAAGGTTAGTGATAGGGTTAGCATATGTGAGTAAGGTGATGCAGGGGGATAAAGCATCTATGTTCTACAAAAATGTTTGTAGAAACAAATAATACCACAGCAAAATAGTTTGAAACCCTTGTTTAGAGAATGGCTACAGACAAGTATTAATGAGTTTACAGGAGCAAGTGAATATGATTATTAGTACATTAAGGAGTCCCAAAACTGAAACTATCTAAGGAAGATGACAAAAAAGAATAAAAACTTTCTCTGCAGCTGACTGGAGATGCTTTAAAGGTGTACATGGGGAATAAGGATACAAATTAGTTGCATTATGATAATCTGAAAAAAATATTTTGTCTAGAGTAGGTACTACTACTTATGCAAGATATTACATTTCGCAGTTGGACGTTTACTGCCTATAAGGTGTTAAGAGATCAAATGCATGATATATTGTCAAAGTGTGCTAAGAGCTTAATACTAATAATAATAATAATGCAACAATTATAGAATTTCTTATTGATAGATTTAAAAGAACAGTCTTGCATGATTTAGTCCATCTGCTTCAAAGCAGGGTTGTTCTCTTATGGTGACATATCTGTCAGCATCCATATGCCTTTCCCAAGCTCATAGTCTTTCCCTCTCACTTCTGTTTTATAATGTACTATTTTTTTTCATTTCTGTCTCTCTACAAGTTTCATTTGCCATCGGCCCAATCATTCTGAGTGATCCCAGGCTTGCGTGCATCTTGAAAAATGTATCTGCTTAGGAAGAGAAGTACTTTTTCTCATTTAAAGTTGTTTTGTATGTAGTTTTGTCAGTGTATGAGGTTATCACTTTCACTCCTGCCATAGCCGGCCATTGACCTAGGCCGTTCCTGCCTTTGACTAGTGTGGTAGTTGTCTTTTGGTTTTGACTTATTGTATCTAGCATGGATATAGATAAAGGGGATAAGGACTCACACTTTAAAACATGTTTAAAATACGGCTATAATATTTTCCACATAATACAGACTACCTTTGCATTGTGTGCCTGAGGGTGGAACATATGGAGGCCTGGTGTGGTATTTGCAAAAAACTATAGTAATAGGACTCTTTGGCAGAAATGAAATAAGCTGATTTTGAAAGAAAGGTACTTGCGTATTAACGCAACCAGGACTTTGTCAACCAAGTCCTGCTTGAGTACGGAGTGGAATTCAGTACACGTAACATTTTAAGATTTTTTACTTGAAGGTAAGGATTTGGTCTTGTGAATTTATTTGCTGTTACTGAATAAACAGGAAGAATGTACATACAACATGAATAAGGCCACAGGATGTTGTGTAAAGCAACATACCAACAGTCATCTCTACAGTTACAACTGCAACCTTTATTGATGGTGACATTTACAGGTCGATATAGGAGTCACAAGTGGAAATGTGTTTTCTCTTTTGTTTGTCGGGAACATTACTGATATAATATAGAATGTGTCACACTTATGCTTCCCTTCTATGCAACCTTCCAGATTTTGGAAACTGAAAGGCTGAGAGCTATGCACATAGCATTCTGTAATGCTGATAGTTCTGCCCACTTTGACATACTCCATGACATGTTTTTTGTCAACAGAATTATTTTAATATACATTTGAAGTACTTGGATGAAAGGCATCGTCAATCTTTCAGCTCTAAAAACTGTAAATTATTTGCAATTCACCAAATAAACTGTAGGGGGAGATCTCTGCTGTGCTGCAAGCAGGCAATTGAAAGGCTAAGAGTCTTACACAAACTGTTGACTAGCGTTACCACCTGTCCCACTTTGCGACAGCAAATGTCCTGAGATTTTTAGGACAAAATTATTTCCTATATTTTATGTAATAGTTGCATAAAACAGTTATTTTGTATATGAAGTGCCTAAATGTTATAAGAAACAGAATAAGCAGCTAAAATGCTACAAGAATAAGCTTTTATTTAGGCAAAAAAGTGAAGTTCTGTGATTTGTACTGGCCATGGGTATCTTTTGCCCTGCAAAATGTGACATTTGTCCCAAAAATGTCCCACTTTGGGCATTGAAAAGGTGGCAACCTTAACTGTTGACAGTTGCATAAAATGGAATGCACGTGTGAAACGAGTAATTGTACCATTTGTATTTATTTTTTAAAGCACTTTACTGATGGGGTTATGTAGTAGAAGGGAAGCGTAACTGTCAGACATTGCATGTACTACTTTCAGTGGTGGCTGGTGATTTCAAATCAAAGGGGGGCTGCAGGAGACAGCTGAATGGGTGGGGCTAATGGGAAGAGATGTGACCAACTAGAAAGGGACTGAGCTATGCTCAAAACTACAAAAACATTATGAGAGTCCAGTCAAGACAAAATGAAGTGTAGAAGAAAAAAATATTTCAATGCATTGGCTACATGACATCTTACTTCATATCTAGATGGAAACAAAAAGATTGTGGGGCATGAAAAAATAAATTACTTTTTAAATATATTACTGGAATTCCATTCAAAATCAAGTATAAAAAAGCAAGCAGCATTCAACTCAAACCACTTCTCCTTGCACTACTGACCTAATTATAATTTATATTCAGCTTTATAAAAGTTCCAAGTAACATGCTGAAAGTAGCAATGTCTATGATACCACCACTTGTAAAAACGTTTCTTATCCAAAAAAGACCTGCTGCCTGACAACTATCTACTTGTTTCATGGGGTAAACGTGATCAAAGTAAAAAAATGAACAGCAAACAAAAAACAAGCTCAAGATAAATTGCTTAATTGATTACTGCACAGGTTATGGACCACTCATGCTAGATTGACATTCTGTTTAGTTTACGGATAAAGCCTGTAAAGATGACTGCAAGTCTCCAACAAATGTAATGAGCTTCTGAAAATACTGTAATCCTGTTCTTTATTTCAAATACTGTCATATGCATTTCAATACCTAAGGCTTATATGTTATCTAGTTATGTAAATATTGTCTGCATGGCAACAACAAAAAGGCTTTCAATGTTGGTAATTCTTCAACAGTATGCTTATTAAACCTTACTTGCATCTTACAATCTCATGCAAGCTTACCTGATGGTCATTAAAGTATTGCTACTTAAACACAGAGCAACAGGCACTGCAACAACATGCATTTTCTAAATAATAAGCATAAATCAACTGTATAAAAATATGACAGAAAACCAGAACATTCTGCAAAATGAAGGACAGATGAAAAGCCACTGTAGTACTTGTGCCTATTTTGGATGGGCGATACTCTGCACACTTACACTGCATAACTGATCCTTGCCTTGCTTGGACACATCCAGAGTCACTACATGGGGGGAGTGGGTGCAACAAGTATGTCACAATTTGAAATATCTCTGGCTGATGGTGATGGCCCTGACACATTTGTCATACCTCTCAACCTCAGAGCAAGAAATCTGGAGAAAGCCATAAACAGTAGTGGGACAAAGGCCCAAAAATAAAGACAATTGTTAAATATTGCTCTTATAAACTTAGAAAGATAGTAGAATATAGTAGGTCTTGCTTTAGTATGAATTTTGTGAAGGGTATGAAATCTGAAACTCAAATGTCTGTCATTATTTTCTAACTTCAGTCTTTAATGATTTGCCACAAAACCACAATTTTATGAAAAATGGACCAAAAATGAGATGCAAACATATAAAATAGCCACACAATACAGCTGGGAACCTGTCAAAGAAGAGACGCTATTTTAATATTAGTACTGTTAAGCTGAGCAGCTGACAAAATATGCAAATCTACATGCATTTCTGAAATAAAAATAATCTAGAACTCTGATCATTACAATTATTTATTAATTGAAAACCCTCCACATTTTCTTCCAAAATTGCCATTTTGTGGAGGGTTATTAGGAGGAGAGCAACATTTTGAGCCAAAATCGGGGACAGTTGAGAGGTTTGGATATACCTAATTCTATAAAGCGATTTATTTGCACGTACTTCTATACCTCTTAACTCAGGAAATCAGGACAAGGCCAAATATATTGGGGGAACATACAGACAGTACTAAAGATTGCTGCTGTATAAACTTAGACAGTTGATAGAATAACAGGTCTTGCTTTAGCACGCATTTTTCTGAAGGGTATAAAGTCTGAAACTCTGTCATTATTTAGTGACTTCATTCCTAAATGATTTGCCAGAAAACCACAAATTTTATTTAGGACAAACCAAAAATAGGAAGCAAAAATCTATTCATTCTGCGAAAATCTGGACAGTTGAGAGGTATAGTTCAACCGGGGCTGTCTTCTGGTTTGCTACCCATCCCCCCCTCACAAAATCATGGTCAGTTGGGGCCTCCCCCCTGCAGCCATTCCAATGTCCCATTACTTGGCTATTTTGCTCCATTTACCATAAACACTGTAATGCGCATACTCCTTTACTTCTATGATGATTTGGATTTCATTTAAAAGTTTTATTTTACATTTTACAGCACAAACACTAACAGACATCTGCTAAACAAAACAATGCAGTCTCATAATGAAAATAGGACTTACCATTAAAACTTCTCTGCCCTTGAAACTCACTTTCATTGAAACAGCATTGAAACCCCAATTCAAACAAAATGCATCTGGCTAGTGGCAGATAAAGATTAACTTCCAGCTGTTTTCAAATCCTAGGCCCCTTTGCACACGAAACATACATGTATTCTTTGATGCACCTTCCTGAGTGTATTAAATTATATTCCTTGTATAATACAGTACAGTTGTTAGAGGGCATTTTAAATGTATTATTTTGAACATTTTCCAGTAAACAATGAAACAAAATGCATGCCCCAATAATGACAAAACTACCCAATTCAGAACATTTCTATCATAAAAGTCTACTCAAACTTCTGCAATCCACCAGTATCAGTAAATATGCACAATCTCTGCAGAAGTAAAAGTCATCTAAATAATTTCACATTAAAGAGATCTGTAACTAATGAAGATGTTGCTGCTAGCAAACAATTTTATATTTCATTGTTTCAACTACAAATAAAGTGCCTGTTGCCCTTGAGGAATAAATTGCCTATGTTCCATTAAAAAATGATAAGCTAGTAATATTGCAATAGGGAATGGATGGCAAACTGATAACAGGTTCATAGTTACTAGGTATCTCCACCAAAGATGACATTCTCAGGACTGCAGCATCCACCCCCTTTAAAAGTACAACACAGTACAGTATCAGCAATGCATCCACATACCGTGGGATTAGAACCCACAGCCTTCTACATCAAAAGCAAGTACACTACCTGTTGTGCTATTAACAGTGCAAGCAGCAATAAACTTCTCTTCCCCTTAAGCTATCAGCTCCTTGTAAAATCCACTTGACACTCAACTGTATCTCTCAACTTTGCAGCACAAGAAATCTGGAAAAAGCCAAAATGTATTGGTGGGGGGACAAAAGCCCTGAAAACAGGGATACATTTTAAACATCGCTTGTATAATCTTGGAAAGTTGCTAGAATAAAATGCTGTGTTGCCACCATCCATTTCACTGCCAAGTCTTGAACCCAGGACCTTATGCACTACAGTCAGAGCAACATACCACTATGTCAAATCAGCTGTTTCTTGAAAGACAGGAAGACTGAAACTTAAATGGCTATCAATTAGTGAATTAAGTTCTCACCATAACTCTCAACCTCTTAGCACAAAGAACCTGGCCAAAGCCAATAATGGGGTAATACAGCCCCAAAAATAGGGACAAATTTGAAATATTTATCTTATAAACTTAGAAAATTACTAGAATAAAACGTTTTGTGTTACCATGTACTTTCTGAATAATATGAAGTCTGAAATTCAAATGCCTGTCCTTATTTAGTGAATTCAAAATCCAAAAAAAAAAATACAGATTTTATGAGAAACATAACAAAAATATGAGGCAAAAATCTAAATTATTTTCATAAGTGGTAGTGGGTAGGGAATTCAGGCCCTTGCTACCTGCACCACACACACACATGTTTGCAGTCCATCCCAGCTTTGTTTAAAATTCCTGCAGAAGCTTCAATGTCCCAGCCCCCGCACCAGAGCAAGCTATCCTGCCTAGGTTTGAAATACAAGTCCTTCTCACGAGAGCAACTTATCCAGCTGCAGACATTGCAGTCCGATCCCCTTCCAGTTTGTGCAGTTGTAACCGCATAGACTTCTGGGCATGTCTGTAGTCTGATGCCTTCTTCCTAATCTGGACTGGTTAAACAGCAGTCTGGATTCCTGCACGCATGCATGGAGTTCTGGGAATGCCAAGCACGCATCCGCAGAGTTCTGGGACTTGCTATCATTTTTTTATTTCGTTTTTTTTTTCTTTTTACAGCTGAGGGGACTGCAGTCCAATAGCATGAGCCACCCTGGACTACTTTAACACTATTGGGTCAATTCTGAAACATTTTGCTTCTGGTTGCATTAATATGTAAGTACCGAAATAATTCTTTCAAACAGATGGGAATAGAAAATGCACAGGCTTGAGGAAGAAAAAGCACAAAAGGGACAGAGTAGGTTCTTTCCCTTCCTGCTGAAGGTAACCAGTAATAATTTTTCCTCAGCTTCAGTAGTGCAACCCACTAACGCAATAGAATAGTCATCCATCACTGGAGCCTCCTAGCTTGAAATAACTGTGGTGCCAGAACTTGTTGCAAGAGGAAGACTATGTAGTTTCTTCTTGAAGTGGGAGCTGTCCAGGTACATGGAGTCAGGGTCTTCCTCCTCCTTTTTTCTGAAATCTGCAAGGTCCCTGCTAGTGGTTAAGATTCAAATCAAGTTGAGTGGCTAAAGAATGCCACTTACCACCCAATTTGTATAAAACCTCTCTAGGTCCTGTTTTAGTGCTTAGAGTTTGAGGACCTCACCCCTCAACACCTCATTTGGCACCACTGACCTTGGCAAAGGTCATAGACAGTGGCTGTTTGGCATCAATATTGCTTCCAGCCCATTTTTTGCTGTTTCATCAGTTTTTGGTCCTTTGGTACCAAAGTTAGCCTCAGCACTGAACTTGGTGCCAGCACTCTGACATGGAACTGCTAACATGGCATTGACATATTGGGCACTGATGTTGTCAGGAGGCCGATGATCTTGGTACAGCAGTTTCGACTGTTAGCAAAGGAACCATAATTGATGCCTGTGCAGTTAGGTTGCTGGATCCTTGAGAGGTTATCTCAATTTTGGCTCCACCCTGAGATGCCTCTTTGCTTGAAGCCTTGAGCTACTCATCATCTTTTCATCAAGACATAGGAGTGACTGACTAGCAGACAATGATTCAGGGTGTCTTGAGAGGAGTCCTCTGCTGTACAATTTGAGTGAGTCCACTCTGAATGTCTCCTGAAAGAGGAGATACCCGGACTCTCCAACAGAGTCCCCCATCATAGTACACTGACTTGGATTAGGAGAGGCTTCTTCTACTAGTCCCCTCCCAAAGACCCCAATTTTGTAAAAATCCCAGAATCTATGAGAAAAAGAGGCTATTGTTAAGTAAACCCAGCCTCCCATAAGGAAGAGTTCCTCCAGAAGGCTTTTCAATCCACACTGCCTATGTCCTGGATTGTCCATCCCACTGATCACATAATACACTTGGTAGTGGACAGGGTATGGTGAGAACCAAGCATGGCAGAGCCTAGCCCAAGGAAACCAGATAAGATCTCCCATACTCCCAGGGTCAGATAACTTGGAGTAGGGCTTCTTTTCTAAATTCTGTTGTGATGGCTGCTACCAGCAAAAGAAAGCACTCTGAAGAGAGCCCTTTGATCCATTCCCCAAATGGGAATCATGGATGATTGATTGTTTTAGCAAGTGCATATAGGTATCGGATGCATTCACCATCACCTTGGCTAAATTCCAAGCACCCCCAAATCCAGTAAACACCATAGCATACACTGAACTATTTAAAGAATCACTTTACAGCCATATTGATAGCTGTATAGAGCGAGCTGTGTCCACTCATATTAAGAATAAGACAAACTCAAAAGATAAGATAAGCCACCATGGTGGAATCATGGAATCAGTTGGTTATACAACAACAAAAAAACTTGGCCAAGCTTAGGAGGAACAAAGTCTTGCATTCTAAAAACTCCCTGACCAATCTAAACAGGCAACGAAGAGGGTTAATTAATGCTTCAAAGGCTAAATTTGAAGGAAGAAAATAGCTTCTCAGCTAAAGGACAACCACAATATTTTCTACAGCTATGTCTGTAACCTCAGAAGAAATGCACAACAATGCAGAGAACGTATTGTAAATGGCATCACCAACACCAAACTAGATGCCATTGCCAACCTTTTGGTTGGTTCAGCTCAACCCCCCCCCCCGCGATAGTCCAAAGGAAATACCATGTAACACTATCCTCCCAACCATTACTACGGAACAGGTAATCAATGCACTTTCCAAAGCCAAAAAAACACTGCATGAATAGGTCCCGAAAACATCTTGGGATGCTTAATATATAGCATGAGGCATGGCCTCTCTGGTCCACTTGAATCCACTTTTCAACTGGACCCAGGTCGTATCTAAGGTCGTGGAAAAAAATCATCATGGACATGATAAATGAGGGCATAGGTAACCTGCAAATACTGGACCCATCACAGTTCAGCTTTGTTAAAGAAAAAGTCATGCCTTTTAAATCTGGTGGACTTTTTTGAGAGGGTCTCCAAAGCATTGGATGAAGGTAAGACTGTGTGCACACAGCTTACCTCGACCTGCCCAAGGCTTTTGATAAAATACCCCACTCAGGCATTATAGATAAGCTCACTAATTTAGGCATAAACCCTTTCATTACTGTCAAAATACCCAACTGGCTCACTGATGGGACATAGGAGGTCAAAATAAGTAAGGCCACCTCCACCAACAGGTCATTTACTAGTGAAGTCCTTGAGTGCTCAGTACTGGACCCCTCCTTTTTGGTATCTATTTCTCTGAAATGGAAGCAAATGCTGAAGATATATGGATGACTAAGTTTGTAGATGATCGCAAGCTGGTGGTTAACACAGACTCCCCTGCAGATACTAGCATTCTTCAGGAAAGTCTCTCTCTGACTAACAAATGGTGCCAAAGCCATGGTCTTAAACTCAGTGCTAAGAAATGCATAATTGTACCCTTTGGGAAGTTAACCATCCCATTTAATTACCATGTTGATAATACACCCCTAAGAGTTGACCCAGTGGTCAAGGATCTAGGTATGCATGTAGACAGTAGCCTTACCTTTGACCACAGTAGTGAGGAAATCCTTTTATGTTGCACAACCTATAAGTAAGGGTATGGCATCTAGGTCCAAAAAGGTCATTATCTCACTGTACTGTGCCCTTATCAAACCAATCACAGAGTACAATGCTGCCTTTGGTATGCAGCCGACCAGGCATATGCAACAACTAGAGTAATCTCAGAGGTTCCATACAAAAAGAATACAAGGCATAACAAACCTGCCTTATGCAGATCGCCATAAAGCCCTTTCCCTGTACTCAGTCTCCTATAGATTGCTGAGGGGTGATCTAAGCCTAGCTTACAAGTCATCAGCAAAGACAACCAACCCTGGGAACTGTAGACTCATTAGCCTAACTAGCCTTATTTACAAGGCCATGGAAAGAATCTCTTGACCTGACACAGTCTGGTTTCATCAATAGTAGATCTTGCTTATTAAACCTGGTGGACTTCTTTGAGAACATCACCAAAGCCCTGGATGAGGGCAAAGCAGTACATACCACCTTCTTGATTTAGCCAAGGCTTTTGACACAATCCCCCACTCTGGGATCATTGAGAAACTCTCACAGCTGGGGATTAACCCATACATCACTAGATGGGTGGCCAACTGGTTTACAGACATAACACACACTGCCAAAGTAGGGGAGTCCACCTTCACCAATAGATCAGCTACAGATGGGGTAACACAAGGATCTGAAGTTGTTAACTTCATTTGATCAGCAACCTGTGGGTATCGGATCCGACCCGGCAGCTTTCCAAGCTAAAAGATCCGCGCTCTCAGCTCCTCCCCCTTACCCATAATACCCTGCTACCTCCCTCCAGTTGCCAGATCTTGTTTGCCGCGGCTTCTGACAGCTTAAGTGATGAGCTCTTGGCGTTGGTGAGAGTATTTAAAACTATTTAAAACCTTTTTTTCTTAAGGTTTTTTCGGTTGTTTGAGTCTAGTAGGCCCTTAGTTTTCTGTATCTGTATTTTTCTGAGTTTTTTTGTGGTAATTAGTGTAAATTTTAGTTTTTTTCCTCCTCTTTCATGTGTGTGTGGGCGCGTTTCAACGTGCGATGGCTGAGGGGCCTAAGGCCATTTTTTCTAAATGCACTGAGTGTGGTCATAAGCTTTCCCCAGCAGATGGCCACACTCAGTGCGTTCTCTGCCTGGGGGTGGCCCACTTGTCTTTGGGCTGCCAAGTGTGCGCAGCCTTTAACCCCCGGGCTGTGAGGGATAGGAGGAATAAGTTAATCCTGGTGGGACTCTTGCCCACGGATTCTTCTTCCTCCTCTTCCTCAGCGGCACCAGCCGCAGCTGCGGCTATCCAACCTTCAGCTCCCCCTCCTCTGGCAGGGACTCAACCTCCCTCTGTGTCCCAGGGAGAGGGGAACTCTTCTAACAAAGAGAAAAGGCATAGGGAGAAGGACCGGCATAAGAGCCACAAGCGGCGGGCAGAATCTCACTCCTCTGCTCCGCCTGCTAAATTAGTTAGCTCTCCCAGGAGGGTCTCCGGTTCTTCCCCCTCTCGGCTCCATTCTCCCCGCTTTTCTCCGGAGCTTGAGGAGGAATCCCAGTCTCCCTTGAGGTCATCTAGGCGGCCTTCCTGGCCCGCCTCGATGACCTCTTCAAGGTCTACTCGGAGTATGTCTGCCGATGATATGGACCGGATGATGTGTCTGACAATGATATGGACCAGATGATGTGTCAATTCCTGCAGGCCCAAATGCAGATGGGGGTGCTCGTGCCTCCCCCCCTCCAGGGGGGAGCTCGGCCCCTTTCTTTGCCCAAATTGCTCCTTCTCCAATTCACTATCAGGTTTCGGAGTCTTTGGATCCGAGCCATCTCAGAGCCAGGTAGTTGGTGCCGACAGTGGTAGCTACTTCGATGCCGACCGTACCCTCGAACGTGTCGATCTGACCTCTCGAGGCCAAGAGCCGAGCTTCGGATCTGCAGGGGTCAGTGTGTCTTCGGCAATGTTTCGGTCGGAGCACACTACCCTTTTGGGTCTGATCACGTCGGCTCCGACCCCGGTCCTCATGTCGGAGCCGAGGTGGCTACTCTTGGAGCCAGGGGAAAGTGGCTCACCCTCTGCTTTTGACATGGTGGAGAGGGTGCTGTCGAGAAGTTCCAGGTCCCCAGTCCGGGCTGTGGATCTGTCCCTCACTCCCTCGCATTTGGGCCCATCGTCCATCGTCCGGCCCCAGGGACAGCCTGCGCCGACGCTCCAGTTGGTTCCCATAGGGGAACAGGACCCCGTTGGTGAGGCCTCCTCGGACAGTCCCGATGAGGAGGTCCTTCACAAACGAAAGTGCAAGAGGAGGCACTTGGACTCCCCTGAGTCCCTCATGGAGGACACGGACTTAGAGGAAGGGGAAGGTTCCCCAAGGTCACCCCCTGAAGACGTCTCCTTTGGGGACATTATGGAAATGCGTATTAGAGGGGGGTGATCAGCCCAAAAACCTTCCTCAGATGAGTCTGTGTTTCTGGAGGTGTTCGACGCAGGCCCGTCTACCTCTTGGGTGTCCCCACCGGCTGATCCCCTGGTAGACTTGATTACTACCAGGGCTTGGAAGGAGCCAGACACCGTGGAGCCAATCCCTAGAAGACCGGACAAGATACTTAGTCCTCCCCCTGACAAACCGGCATGGAATAAACGTTCCCCAGTAGATGTCATGGTGGTGGCGGCTGCCACTAAGAAGGAACTAGCGCAAGAAAGTTCCTCAGTCCATCCTCCCGATAAGGAGTCTCGGCCAATGGACCGTATTGGAAAGCAGATGTTTGCTTCAGCCACCTTTTTTATAAGGGCGCTGAATTATCTGGCACAAGTCATTAGACTCCAGCGGGATCTGATAAAAGAATATGCTGGAGCTCCCCCAGAGTCCATGGCGACCGAGGAAAAACGGACTTTCTTGGCTCGCATGGCTATTCTAAAATCAATTTCTAACACCTCTGTGCGGCCTCTCTCCCCTGCCATGGAGGGAGCGGCTAGAGCCAGCAGGGCAGGGGTCACCTTGCGGCACCACGCCTGGCTTCGCCTTTGTGACTTTGCGAAACCCTTCAAGGCATCCTTCGCGAATGCTCCCTTTGACGGTTCTACGCTATTTGGCAAAGCCGTCTGTGACACGCTGCTCCAGAGCGAGAAGGACGGGAAGACGCTGTCTGCCATCGGGATCCACTTCTCGAATCCTCAAAGGTCCTTCTCAAGGAACCAGAGAGGACAAAAGAAGATGTGATTCCGGAAGTCCCAGCAGTCCCGTCCCGCTCCGGACCCTTCGTCCTTCAGAGGCAGAGGAGGACAAGGTGGATGCCAGCCCAGAGGCAGAGGGGGGCTGAAGAATTTTGGGTCCAGAGAACCCTTCTCGGACCGACCCGCGCAGCAGCCCTGAGGGCTTGCCCAGCTGTCCTTCTCTGGAGGCAGTCGGGGGGCGGTTTTCGGAGCACCTACGAAGTTGGGAGTCCATTACGACAGATCTTTGGGTGCTCCGAATAATATCCAGAGGTTATACTATCCCCTTTTTGAATCTTCCCCCACTAACAAAGCACCTTCCCGATGTCCCACCCAATCAGAGGGAGCCTGCGGCTTCAGAAATAAAGAAGTTGCTAGAAAAAAGGGCCATCCAGCACGTCCCCCCAGTGCAATCCGGGTTAGGCAATTACTCCAGGTTCTTTTTGGTGCCAAAAAAGACGGTGGACCTAAGGCCAATTCTCGACCTGTCAACTCTAAACCTGTTCATTGCCAAAGAGAAATTCTGGATGGTCACTCTGCAATCTATTCTCCCTCTTCTACAGGAGAACGACTGGATGTGCTCTATAGACGTCAAGGATGCGTACTACCACATTCTCATGGACAGACGGTCCAGAAGGTTTCTCCGCTTTCGGCTAGGAGCCAGTCATTTTCAGCTTAGGGTTCTCCCATTCAGCCTCACCACAACCCCCAGGGTGTTCACCAAGGTCATGGCAGTTGTAGCAGCCCACCTGAGACTTCAGGGAATTCAGGTCTTTCCGTACCTAGACGACTGGCTCCTCACCATACCCACCAAGCATCTGCTCTGCTCCACCAGGGATTATTCCTTATCCTTGGCCCAGCATCTAGGCATTACCATAAATTTTCAGAAGTCGTCTCTTCATCCTGTGCAAGTTCTGGATTTCATAGGGGCCAGGATAAATATGCTCCAATCCAAAGCCTTGTAATAGCGCTTCTGCAGTCCTCAGCCCTGCCTGCAGAATTGGTCCTGAGAGCCCTAGGTTCCATGGGGCAGCCATCAACCTTTCACCTCTGGCGTGATTACACATGAGAGTCCTTCAATGGACTCTCCTCCTTCACCCATTGGATTCTCCGATTTCTCTAAGCAGGGTTTGCAGGAACTCCCTTCTTTGGTGGCTCCATTCCCGAGAGCTGCGGGAAGGGAGACCGTTTGTGATGCCTCAACCCCAAGCCACGTTGAAAACGGACACTTCTCGCCTCAGATGGGGGGGCATTCCATGGGCAGAACCGTCCAAGGCCCGTGGATCCCGTTAGAGACCGTTCTGCATATCAATGTCCTGGAGATGAGGGCGGTGCTTCTAGCGTTGCAAGCCCTTCAAGACCTTCTTGCTCTGGGGACTATTGCAATTCAGACAGACAACATGGCAGTAGTCTGGTACATCAACAAACAGGGAGGAACCAGATCTTACCCTCTTTGTCGAGAGGCTATGAGAGTTTAGGAATGGGCGATTTCCACCAACCACTTTCTGATAGCAACGCACATTCTGGGTCGGTCCAACATTCTAGCGGACAAGCTGAGTCACTCGATCCTCACATCTTACGAGTGGTCTCTAAACCCATCAGTAGCGAATCAGATCTTCCTCAGATGGGGTCAACCTTGCTGCAATCTTTTCGCTTCAACTTCAAATGCAAAATGCAGTGAGTTTTTCGCTCTGATTCCCCTAACAGGGGAGAGCCCCAGAGATGCTCTGGTTCATGCGTGGCCTCCCGGTCTTCTTTATGCTTATCCTCCTCTTCCGCTAATGACAACATTTCTGCAGAAAGCTCATCGGTTGGGGAGCAAAATAATTATAGCCACATTCTGGCCTCGCCAGATCTGGTTCCCTTACCTGCGGTCTCACAGCGTAGCTCCTCCTTGGCTGTTAGATGCCATTCCAGATCTGATCTCTCATCCTGCAGGATTACAACCTCCGAACCTGGATGACCTCAAGCTCACAGCTTGGTTGATCCAGTTCCACTGGTAGCTAGGACTCCCGGTATCTCGTCTCCTGTAAAATCTATTCTGGTGGCGGCACATAAACCTTCTACCAGGAAGATCTACAGAAGTAAATGAAAGCATTTTTCCATCTGGGCCAAACATAGGAATTTAGACCCCTTTACTGCTCCCATTCCAACAGTTCTTGAATTCCTGTCCCATATTTTCTAACAAGGAGCCAGTGCTTCTACAGTCAAAGTCCAAATGGCAGCCATTTCCCATTTCCACATAGGGGATAGCCTTGGTCCCTTAGCGTCCGCTAAGATATGAAAAACCTTTTTGAAAGGCACTTTTCTGTTGAGACCTCCGGTCAAGAATGCGGTTCTCCCATGGGACTTAACCTTGGTTCTTCAGGCACTGATGGGCTCACCCTTTGAACCTGCAGCTTCGGTCGAGTTAAAATTCTTTTCTTGGAAAATGGCCTTCCTGATTGCAATTACTTCAGCCAGAAGGGTATTTGAACTTCAAGCCCTTTGTAAGAAACCCCCGTATCTGGTCTTCCATAAGGACAGAGTGTCTCTCAGGACTATAACCCTTCATTCTTGCCTAAGGTGGCCTCCGAATCCAATATCAACCAAACCATTAACTTGCCTGTTTTCTTCCCCAACTTTCAGAACAAAGGGGAATACAGGTTGCAATTATTGAATGTGCACAGACAATTGCATTTTTACTTGCACAGGACAGAGGCTACTCGGGAATCGGATCAACTCTTCATGTATTTCGCTAAGCCATCTTTGGGAAAACCTATTATGAAAGTTACCTTAGCGAGATGGATATCACACTGCACCGTACACACTTATTTAGCTTCCGGCCGGCCTGAACCCTTGGAGGTTCATGCCCACTCTACCCGTTCTATGGCTACTTCTGCAGCATTCTGGTCAAACGTTCCTCTAGATGACATCTGCTCAGCGGCTACTTGGTCCTCTTCTCATACCTTCATTTCTCATTATAAGCTGGATCTGATATACAGAGGTAGGGCAACATTTGGCTCTGCAGTGCTCCGGAATATCCTTCCTTGAGGACCGCCCAAGGTTTTTGTTAGCTGGGGACTCTGTCCCACAGGTTGCTGATCAGATGAAGTTAACTACTTCAGATTAAGAAGTTATGTACTCACCATAATGTTCCATCTGAGTAGGTAACTTCATTTGTCAGCAAATGTGACTTACATGAAAAGACTGAAAGCCCTGTCATTGTACACTGTAGCATACAGGCTGCTGAGAGGCAACCTGTCCCTGGCCTACAGAGCAGTCTCTAACCCTGTAGACATACCATCATAGACGCAATAAAATTCATGGCTAATGGAGACAGGTCCCTTTCATGGTAGTCCTCCAAATAGCAGGAATAAGTCTGCTTATTCCCTCTTCCTGTTTCTACTTTTTATGTTTATGCTCCGTTCTTTTAGAATGGGTTTTAGAGGTACCATTCCATTAAGGCCTAGTGGTTTATCTGCTCTCAGTTCCATAATCCGCTTGGTCTCTTCCACCTCTGTTCTGTTTGTCATGTCACCTCTTATTCCTGCTACTTGTAATTTTGGAGGACTACCACCAGAGGGGACCTCTGTCTCCATTACCCTTGGAAGAGGAACCACCCCTGAATAGCATGATTGGTTGAACACTATTTAAAAGTTTTGCCTTGATGGGAGTGAATAAAGGATCTGAAGAAGGTTTTACCGAAAGCGCTTATCCTATGTTCCCTTCATTTGTTTTGTCTTTTAAAAGTTTTATTAAATCACAGATTTTACTGCATTGTTTTTTACTTTGGTTCTTCTTTGGTAAGACTACCTTCAGCAGTTTGTATTTATTTTTTATTTTTTGTTTTAGTCTCTAACCCTCCCCTAATGGAAATGCTGCAGATACGCAAATCAAATGGGGCAAGAGTCCGTCACTCCGGGGATCTCAGTGTAGCCTGGGACATTAACAGACATGCTGGAGAGGCAGATATATCTCCCATAGATTGCCGCTCCTCTGGAATAATCTCCCACTTCATGTGAAAAAGAGCTCCTTAATGACCTTACTTAAGTGCAGCCTTGACAATTGGATGGTTGATCATAAATTCACCCCAGGGGTGGCACCTGTGTCCCTCATGGATGGGAAGTCTGTGCTGATCATAGAATCACTCTGGTAACGATGACCATCTAACTATGGTCAATTAGGGCACACAGAATTTTTACATGGTTGGGCTTGTAAAGGCCCTAGGACCATTAGCTTAGTAACCTCCACTGAACCTATGTCCAGTTTTGGAAATAGTTGGGGGGAGGGTCAAACTTCCTCCTCATAGCATGGCAGACCATCAAGCATGACAGATGGATCAGCAAAATAATATCCAGAGAATATATGATTTCATTCATTGCCCACCCAGACCACCCTCTCTTCTGCCAGACATCTCACCCTATCAGGAAGCTGCCAAATTAGAGTTTGCAAGCATCTTGAACAAAAGAGCCAACCAGGAAGTCCCACCAGGCCAAAAAGGATCTGAGGTTTTGCTGCGGCTTATTTGAGTTCCCAAAATGATGAAGGACTTAAGTGGCCTAAATCTATATGTGCAGAAAAACAAGTTCTGAGTGATCACAGTGCAGATGATTTTGTGTGTCTTCAAGGAGACTGGCTATACTCTTTGGGCCTCCAAAATTCCTATTTGCATATACAAATTGCCAAAGCATCAGGGAGATCTTGCTCTTCAGGATAGGAGCCAGTTACTTACTACCATTTATGAGCCCTTCCATTTGGTATCAGTGCAACCCCTAGGATGTTCACCAAATTCATGGCAGTGGTAGCAGCTCTCCCAAGACACAGAATTTAGACTAGTTTAGTGTGGCAGTTGGTGCAATTGTTAAGTTTGTGAGCTTTAGTTCCTGCAGTATAGGGTTTGATTCCTTAGCCCTCATTTGCATACTTTGTAACCCTGAGCAAGTCACGTAACCAGACATTGCTCCTGGGTCGCCCCTGAAAAGTGACTGTACCCAGGGGGCCTACCTGGTTAACAAAATGGGTATTATTATTATTATCAAGGTATTTCCCTATCAAGGTGGTTGGCTTGTGATGGCTGTTAAGGGAATCACAAAACCAGTTACTTAGTACGGCAGTTCTGTCCTGGAGAATATCAGTGAACAATGCAAAGTCCCAGTTAGAGCTGCCACAAACACTAGTATTTATAGGCTGCCACCTAAACACAGTAACTAGTTCAATACGTCTCTGGCTGGACAGGGTCCTCCCCTGCAGGCAACAATACAACTCCTTTTGACTCATCTCATAACAATGACAGCTTTCATTCTAAAGGGTATGGGTCTCATCTTTGCAAACATTCACTCATTTCCTTTTGTAAGATTTTATATGAGAGTTCTATAGTGGACCTTATAGGTCCATTGGTCTCAGATGTCAAATCTCATGACTCAGACAATTTGGATATCGCAAACAGGTCATACTTGCCTACTTTGATGGGCTTAACAGTTCAACATAGCTCGAGGCTGTCCATTTACGCCCATCTTCCCACTGTCATGGTCACCATAGATGTGTTAACCATGGGTTGAGGAGTATTGTTTAGGGTAGAAGGTCCTAGGGATGTGAATGTGGCAGTAGACATCTTAACACACAAACATACTGGAGATGAGAGCTGTTCTCCATTTTTCAGACTCTGCAGGGCCACCTCTCCCAGGATGAGTGACCATACACTTCGATAATATGCCATTTGTATGGCATATTAAAAAATGGGGGGGAACCAAGTCCTTTCTCTTCTGTCTGGAAGCCAGGTGACTATGGAAATGGGCAATGAATTCATATTGCATTCTGGTAGCAATAATGCACTCCAGGTCAGGCCAACTATGTAGTGAACAGGCTCAGCAAATGTGTCTCCTGTTGCTGCACAAGTGGTTACTCAGTCTGACAACTACTCAGATAATATTCCATGGATGGGGAGACCCTTGCTATGTTCAACTTCAGCATCAACAGGGGCAGACTCCTAGTGATGCGGTGGTCCATCTGTAGCTTCCAGGATTACTGTATACACTTCCTCCCTTTTCACTAATGCTGTAGTTTCTAGCAGAAAGCCAAAATGTGCAGGGACTAATCATCCATATAGTCTCATTCTGGTCTTGACAAGTATCATTTCGCCTCTTGTGGACTTAACTAATAAAAAGCCTCTTCTTTTACACCCTCACCCAGGTCTTTTGACCCACTCATCTGGAAAGCTTCACCTGAATTATCAGTCCCTCAGTGTAACTGCATGATTTCTCCAGTTCCATTGATAAAACAGGTACCCAACACATCCAGCTAGTATACTCCAAATTCTAACAGCCTTAAAGCCATCTTCTAGCAAACTTTCCAAAGAGAAATGGACAAAGTTTTCTATCTGTGGTACTTGGAAATGCATAGATCCTATTATGGTCCCTTTTCCTGACATTCTTAAATTTTTGGAAGAAATCTTTAATAAAGGATCCAGCTTCTTTGCATCTATTGTACATGAAGTAGCCATACCTAACTTTCACTAAGTATTTATCTCATATTCGTTAGCATCTACAAGGGTCTGTAAGGCCATTATGAGAGGTATTTTTTTTTCTGAGACCTCCTTCACTTCCTTTTGAGATCCTATTCCACTGAAGGATCTGAATTTTATGTTAGAAAAGCTAACAATGATTTTCCTTTCATTCATATGGTCCGACTGTTTGTTCTTTAAGATGGAGCAATACCAATATAGCTAGTGCTCCAGCCTTGAGTTCTTCAGACCATTTCCTCCCACAAGGCACCTGTTCTGTCTAGACCAGTTTCCCACAGATCTCATTTGCTGCCGTGGTGCTTGGAAGTGATCTCCTCTGTGTAGCTAAGTGTAGCACTGCCTTCCTTATAAATCAAGATTTTTTTTTCTAAACACTCTTGCTGTAGTTTTTAGTTCTTTCCTGATCACCTTTTAAGACAGTGGCATTCTTTTTGTTTTATGGACTTTGGGTAGTTAATTAGCTAGAAAGCTCCACGACTTGTCATTGGGAATGATGTTCTCTTAAGTTCCTCTGCCTGAGTGTGTATCTGTATCTGTGCGCTGTTAGGATTTTGAACTTTAGAAAGTAGGGAGAACAGTATTCTTCACCGTTTTTTGTGGTTAGTTAGTGTGCTTATTGTTGCAGTAGAGGTTCATCCCTCTTTTTCTGTAGTGCCTTTTCTATCACAGATAACAAGGGAGAAAAGAGTTCCAAAAATGCACCAAGTTCAGACACAAGATTCCGCCACAGGATGGTCATGAGTTGTGTGTTAAGTCTCTGGAGGTGGAACATTTGACTGCGATTGCTCCAGAGGGTCCTTCCTCATAGGAAAAATAAATTAGTCCTTAAAGGTCTTCATCCTTTTGATCATGTGGGAAACAAGACTAAGAAAGCAGGATGCAAATCTTAGTCATATGAATGACGACAGAGAAACAGTGAGAGACAGAGAGAGAGAGAAAGATCACAAGCAAAGAAGGCTGGATGATTAGGCTTCTTCATTGGCACTCATAGCTTTGAAAATCATTCCCCTTTGAGGTTGGACCCAGAACCACCTGCTTTTGCTCGATTTCCCTTGGAATACATCCTGATTACAACCACTCAAGGTCAAAAGGTGTCTAATGTCACTTTGTCCAGGTTGTTGTCTGACTGCATTTCTTTCTGCTATGATGCTAACAATAAAAAACATTCCAGATAAACAAAAGGCTCATTCTGTAAAGCCATAGCAATTTCTGTAGCCTTTTTCAGGAATTCATCTGTGGATAAAATGCGTGCTGCTGTGACTTAGGCTTCACTCCATATATTTGCAAGACACTATAAACTGAATATGATCTCTACAAATGTCTCATCCTTTAGAGCCATTGTCCTCCATGGTACTCTGTAATAAGAAAAGCATTTCCTTTCTTTACCTAATGTGGAGCCTCATCCGTGAGGCCTGCAGTTTATTGCATTGCATAGGGAAATTCTTGAGAAATGCTGCATTTAGGTTTCCTTGAATTTGACAACAGTCAACTCCCCACCTCGCTACTTATGTGGACACACACACCCCGTTTTAGTGCTTCACCAACTCGGTTGCAGATCAAGGAAGATTCCTTCTGCACAACTAAGAAAAGGCCAGAGGTCACAAGGGCTAACCCCTTATTGGAATAAAACTAGGGAAATAGAGTAAACTATGAATAGTATTTAGAAGGCTACTTTGTCACTGTATTGGTTTCTCAGGTGTATTTTTCAAAACCTCCTCAAGTGCCATTTAGAAATCCTATATTCTTGCTTCCCTTCAGAGAGCTTAAAATAATGTATGGATTCTCACTAGCTGTATTTTCCTAGAGCAAATAATATCTTTCTTCCCCTCTATATTTGCCTACACCTGTTTTGCCTGTTTAGCTTTATATTCTCTCAGACCATTCAACAACTGCTTTTATCATTAACTATCTGTTCTCTTCTGATCTCCCCTGCACTGCTATTCCTCTCACTAAATCCTTGAGTAGAATCAGTCTTACCTCATGCACTTATTTATCATTCACCCAAACTTTCTCTGCGCACATTCATTCACAATGCCCAATTGTTGTGTACTCATTTTTAATGTCCTCTGCCTACTGACTCTCTCCACATCTTTGCACAACACTCTTTATAACAGCCACCTACCATCCTCTAGCACACAAACATGTTACTGCTCACAATCTCATGCCAACATCTCCATAGCTGCAAGCCTATTGAAATCTACTTTCATTCATCTATTTAAGACAGTATCCCTACACCTAAACTCAATATCACAAATACCAACTCCCAATTATAATATTAAATATAAATCCTCAGTCTACTACTATCTTTTTCATAATAAATTAAATCTATGCAGTGGCTTCCATCCAAACTCCGGTCCACAGCACCACACCCTGATCTCTCTCAGTACTGCAAATAAATTAATCAAATAAAACAGGCCTTTACTTCTGTACCATAAGCCCTTCCAGCATATGGAACATGATGCTAGAATTCCATGACTGGATAAACTACCATGCCCCAGATATTATACTGATAACTTAAACCTGGTTAAAACAAAATATAAATGATGACAAAAATAATTCCATGCTTTGGTAGACTACCATGCCCCAGATATTGTAGTGATAACTGAAACCTGATTTTAAAAAAGTATAAAATGGTGGTGGAGTAGCCATCACCTACCTAAATACACTGGCACTCTCTTTTCATCCCTCTAGCCCTCCTCCTGCCGTTAATACTGAAATCCACATGTCCAAACTTAAACCTAATAACCATAAAAGCAAATGTATAATCACTGTATACATACCCCCAGGTAACAATATTCCTGTTTCTGAATAGTTCTTCCAGTTTATCTCTTCAAGGATCCAACAACAAACTATTATACTTGATGATGTCAACATCGACTGGAAAACAGTAACTAATAATAACTCAAGATATCACCGTAAAACTATTTCTTTTTACTCAGTTTATCTCCAGACCCACCAGATATACTAAAAATAAAAAAATTAAAAATCCAGTATCGATTGGATCCTGCCTAAAACCCTTAAGAACATTATTTCAAGTGGGCCCTCCCTGTCATCTTTAGCAACCAACTATTATCTGAGATCAATCCAAGATTTTTTTTTACTTACAGACATTTGTTTATTGAGAAAGTCCAGTTGGGTCAAGAGTACACATTTTCAGCATAGACCCAGGGAGGTAAGCTCCACGTACATAAATTTCATAGTCAAGTATACAATGTTATAGTTTTACAATATACATAAACAAGGTTAAATACAGCATTACTACAGACACAAAATATGAACAAACAGTAGTAAATAAAATATAGTCACACATTATCAAAGGTACAAAATGGAGAAGCATGTGATACAAAAGAAAAGAGATGGACATTGACAAATATTTCAATAGAACAAGTCATGTGGCTAGAAATTAAAATGTGATTGGATTATAAAGGGAAGGGTGGTGAGAGAAGAGAAAGAGGAAAAAAATAATATGAACAGTAGGCAGAAGAAAAAGAGAAAATGTTGTGTAGATAGAAATTATAAAAGGAAAGCAAAACAGATATAGATTAAATAGATTTGAGTACTGAGGTAAAAAAAAAATATAGGAGACCTATTAGGAAGGTTAAGGTGTTAGTGCTTAAGAAGGGTAAAGTGGTAATACTTTTAACCACGTTTAGAATTTGAGCATTGCCACACTGTACTTAAGAACTGTTTTAGAGAATGTTTAAGGCAAGTAGGTTAGGGTTTGATCTGATACTAATGGCAAGGTTATTCCAAACTTTAGCAACAAAGTAAGAGTAAAAGCTTTTTCCAGTTTATTTATTAGGTCAGAGTCGTTTGTCTTCTGATCTTACAGATCTTGAGGGGATATTACTATGTATAACAGAACTAATGGCAGGCAGTGGGTTTATATATAATGTTATGGGGCAGTTAAGAGCTATAGATAGGTGAGGTATTGAAGTAGTTCAAGTACGCTAAGGGATTGCAGGGAAGTACAGTGATAAGTATAGTATGTGGAACTAGTAGTAAATTTAGTTATTTTATTGTAGCAAAATTTAAGTTTTGATTTGTGCAATATGTGGAGTTTGCTGAAAATATGAGATCCATATAGGAGTAAAGGTAATAGGTAGGTGTTTGCAAAATGATTTTGTTGGGTGTGTTTAGACAAGGTCTATGCCTTTAGCTTCTGATGATTTATTGTTATGGATATGAAGACTAAATTTTAGATGTTCATCAATGGTTGCACCCAAGATTTTAGTGTGTGGAACTGCTTCAATTACTATATTGTTTTGTGATATTGAGCTTTCGGGTCTATATTATATAAGCGAACGCTATATAATCGACCCAAACTCCACGAAAACACAAAATAAAACACAAAGAAAAAAATTGCTGATCCATAAAAAAAAAACGCAAAATAAATTGGGGGGCTTTGCCCCCCACACGCACCTACTTAAACTCCAAGATTGCACCACAGTGGAGGAAATGGCAAAGTCACGAAAACGGCCCAGTGACTTTTTTTCCTAGGAAAAAAAAATCGCTATCCCGTGCTTTCAGTATTTTGCCATTTTGCGTAATGACGTTCAACTAAACAATGTTCACAGGTCATTGCGTTTGCTAAAATAATAGGGACCTGAGCCTTCAGCTGTGATTGTTCCATGGATTGACTTTTGGGCATAAAGAGGAAGAGTTTGTTTTTTTGGGGGGGGTTGAGTAACAATTGGAAATTATTATTATTATTATTATATTTTTTCAGCTTCATACCATTTTATCACCTCATTTTTTTATCATCTATTCTGAAAATCTTGGTTACTTGTTCTTTGTTTTACAAAATGCTCATGATGTTTTATTCTGTCTCTTTTCTATTACTATACATATTGTAAACCTATTAGTATTATTCTGTTTTTCCAAGATTAACCTCCCTTTAACTTAAAAACTTGCTTAATAATTCAAGCATTCTTCATCTTGGTAGATATACAATGGACAAAGTATAAACTGCTGTCTATCACTGTCGCTAGATATTTAATTATGGTGTCATTTTCTATGATATGATCGTTTATAAGTAAAACGTGTCTTTTTTTGGCAAAATCATATAATGCTTTATTTTTTCTGACATTAAATGTGAGATTACTACTGCACCAGGTATCAAGTTTTGTAGAACATCTTGATCAACTGTCTCACCTTTTACTGAAGTAATTATTTTATCCAGTTTGCATTCATCAGCATAGCTTCTTAAATAGGACACATTCCCACTTCTATATCTGAAAATATTCCAAAAAAATGACACCAGTAAAGAGCCCTGTGGAACACCAATAAAAACCCCTCTCAGGACAGTCAAGTTAGCCCTCCTCATCTTGAATTGCTTAACCAGTGTTTCATCATTTGAATTATGATTGAGCTGACATTTATTGTTACTAATATGCCAATTACTCCCTTATATTGGACAGTGTCAGATGCCTTAGCAGGGTCAAGATAAGCAATATGTACTATCAGCCCTTTATCAAGTACTGCTATTAACTCTTTGAAGAACACCACAAGAATCAGAAGGCAAGATAAGCAAGATATCCCCCTCACAAACCTATACTGTTCCATGTATAACAGAAGCATATACCTTTTTTATTTAAATAAGAAACATCTTTATTGAATTATTATTTATGACATAGGCAATCATACATTAATATAAATGAAAACAAACTATATTGACATATTTTCAGTTGCAAACATACATTATTTATAATCTATACAGGCATTGTCAGTCAAACATGATATAGCTTATTCAGTTCCTGCTTCCCTTAAACCTCATTCATCTTCCATGTTCCCACAATTCTGAATTTTTTCTATGTAATTTGCTCCTACCCTGTTGCTCTCCCATTCTGGAAAGAATAGAAGAGTCTTTGTGGGTTCTGTTCAAGCAGCTTTATTATATACAAACACATTATCATTAAGGTTACTGGCTTTAACTTGTATGCAAACTAGCAACTGTATTCATGCATGCTATCATTGTGACTGCTCTTACAAAATGGCTTCCTGGAGTGCACGTGTTTAAGATTTTATATGTGCACATAAAGCCTTGACATGCTTCTTAAAGGTACAGTGCACATCACTTGCACTCCGATCTATATCCTCCCTCTTTGAGAATTAGATCCTATGACAGTATAAGTCTATTGACATGCAGAAATCACAAGCAATTTTTGTCATGTATTATACAATGCTAAATACACAGATATAAACAGTCAAGTCCATGTTGCCATGTATTTCATACTAGGCTTTGATACTCGCCCAAATTGTATGATGTAAAATTGTGAATGAGATTTAGCAACTGGAATAGTCTCTGCAAAATGTTTGACCTCTGGAATGTTCTGGCCACTTTCTGGAATAGAATCAGGATTTTGAACACATTCTGGTGTGGTTACAGTGTCAGATTCCCTTTAGATTTGAAGTGTGTATCACAGAAACAGTGTTGTGATGGTGATGGTGATTCTGGTACAGGAAGAGATGTCTATGATTCCTCCTATGTTTCACATTTTTGGAGTCTACCAGGTAAGGTCTTGGTTCATTTGGTTTTCGCCTTTGGATTGGGAAGCATCTTAGTGACATTAGAAATAAGCGTCCTAATAATGCCCTGTTTAAACATGTTTGTAAACACAATTCTGCTTCTTTTTATTTTACTGTCATTGACTGCATTGTAGGTAAATGTAGAGATAAATCAGGTTGGCATGATTTACTTAATTTCAAGGAACGCAAATGGATAATTAAATTAGGGGCTTTATTCCCACCCGGTCTTAATGACCAATTCTAATTTACCAATGAACTGCCATTATGTCATTATATATAAATACACTTATTTGAATGATATTATGTGCTTTTTTATATTCACTGAAGAAGGCTATTGTAGCCGAAACCAATCTGAGATAGGTAGTTGGGCTTATTACCCTCTACCTGGTTATATGTTTTATATTAAAATATTTTCTGTACTCCACCATTTCTGCTGGCTATTTTTGTTCTTGGAAGGTCTTGGTTCATCCCAGATGCCTGTTAAAGTGTCCTATTTGATCAAAACCTTTCATTGTCTGGATTCTTATTGTCTCTCCTTCCCTTAACGGACAAAGTAATCTGCTCAATCTATCATAACTGAGCCTTGATGGTTTTATTATTTTTCAGTTTAAGCTTCAACAGACTGGAAGTAATAGGTAGCGTAGTTCTAGTTTGCCTGGAAAGTAGTCTTTGAGCAGGTGAGCCAAGAATATTGTCACTGGGTGCGTTTCTGAGATCAAGTAAATTCAAGAGCACATCGGTATTGTCGCACTTTGACCTTTCAAGTAATTGCTTTGCACTCTACTGCACGTTCTGCCAGACCATTGGATTGATGATATTCAGGACTACTAGTGATATGTACAAAGTCCCATTCTTTTGCAAATTTCTGAAACAATTGGCTAGTAAATTGAGTACCATTGTCAGAAAGAACTTTGTGTGAACTACCCATGAACTGAGAAATGACATTTTAGCTTAGTAATAACAGCAGTGAGTGTTAGGTTAGGTGGTAGATCAGTCTCAAACAAATTCGATTAAGAGTCTACCACATCCACATAGTGTTGATTCTTCCACTCAAAGATATCAGTTGCAGAAGGAGCTTCGTAAACTGATTGGGCAGTTAACGCAACTAGTGGAGTTGCTAACGCCCATCAGTTTAACAATGGCAAAGACAGTTTCATCTAGTTTTCTTCCTGGGAACCAGGAAGTTATTCACCTAAACGACACAAGGGAAACAAACGCTGTTTCCAACGCCAAACCTGTGGATTTATCAGATGAAGAAGCCGAAAATGCAAGCGCTAGTCTAGATGGCTTCCTAATATTTTACTGAACTGTTCTAATGAAGGAAATGGGGCAACGAACAAAACGAGGAGTCAGAGAGACCAGATGAGACAAGACGCAAAGGCTGCCAACCAGTGGGTCCACAATTAACAAGACCAATACAGGTACCCAAAAGCTGGTTAAAGATATTTTAAATGTGAAATATGATTTTAGTCATCAGCAAGAGAAAGTTATAAGCAATGTGAATTATAGTACTATGTTGAGTGATTTAGACTTTTTTTTGTTCAAACACAAGACCTTAGATATGGACAACTCATATCTTAAGCACTGTCTCTCCTTAAACATTGTTCCAAAAGGATTACGGGTATGCAAATATCCGAACAATGTTTTTGAAGGGACTGAGTTTCACAAAGAGCTTATAACTATTTTTGACAGATGTGGTTTTGAGATAATGAAAGCCATTATTAAAAATAATGAAATGTTAATGGAAATGTTGTTTCAGGACATTGACAATATTAACAAAGCAATACTTGGTGATTTAATGTACACTGTTGAAACAGAAAGGCTTAAATAACACAATTTACTTAAGGATGTTGAATCTAGATGCAAAGAACTACAAGATAGAAAAATAAGGAAAATTAGGAGGGATACAGAAGAATATAAAAATGAAACACATTACCCCAAGCCTAAAACCCCACCCAGAATTGGTTACGGTAACTGGGTTAGAGAACATACTGATGAACAGGAATGGACCGAGGAGGGTGATATTGAACAGGTCAATGATGACAATGGTTCCCCCCCCCAAGGAGGTCCGAAAGGTTAATGAACCAAGAGAGGGTTGTATACAATCCAAAAAACTACGGGGGCAGGGGGTGGAGGCCACCACGGCAGAGGAATCAGGACTGGCACTAACTGATTCAGTTACCAGGGTTATGTCCACCTGGACCTATAATGATTTCAACATATTTAATTACTCTAATGTTAGAATTGACCGGACTTGGTTCGACCTGTTCTCTAAAGGATTTACCTTTATTCCCAAGCAGAAAACTGACATCTTTAGGTTGTTAGTTGACATTAAGTTGTTCATAAGGAAAAAGAATTTGGAGCTATTTTTTAAGGGAAATACAGAGAATCCTGATTCACTTAATTTAAGACGCAGAAGTACTTTCAACCCGCCCACACACCCTCAACTAAGAAATTTTGAACTCAAGGTAGAAAAAGAAATTAGAACCTTGGTTGCAGGCAAATACATACACTCCAATTTAACTTCAGCAGAAATGGCTACACTACGGGACATCACCAATAACCACAGTCTGAGAGTGATGAAATCAGACAAAGGTGGCGGAGCAGTAGTTATGGACTCCATTACATATGAAGGCAAAATGATGAACCTTCTTAATGACACAGACAAATACTCCAGGGTTTCTATCAATGAAATCAATATGGCCTACAGGAAAATTCATACAACCCTATATGGTATGTTAATGGATGGATCTATCGATAGTGACACATACAGGTACCTCAATGTGGAGAAACCTAAAATACCCTGTATCTTTGGTATTCCTAAGGTACGCAAAGACAGTGTAGATCCACCCTTAAGACCTATTGTTTCTGCTGAAGGTTCTATGATTGCACCCCTGGCCAAATTTGTAGACCAAAAAGTCAAAATTGTTTTGGAAGGTAAGAATCACATTCTCAAGGACTCCTGGGATTTTTTGAGGAAATTGCAACCCTCAATCTACTCCAACGGTTTGGCTTTTGGTACCATGGACGTGGTGGATTTGTTTGGATGCATTCCACACGAAGATGGTTTAAACTGGTTTGAAGAAATGTTAGTAGACAGTCACAAGTTCGAACAGAATGACTTCAGGAATATACTCACCCTGATGGAAATTGTACTCAAGAACAACTTCCTATACTTTCAGGGTGAGTATTTCAAACAAGAAACAACATCATCATGGCCTACTGGGAACAAAAATTTCTTCTTGAGTCTTCTTTTAGACAACAGTGGGCTATATATACCAGATTCTTGGACGACCTATGTTTTTTCTGGTTAGGTGACCACAATAGTTTTTGTCAGTTTTTTAACTATGTCAATACTACGACCAGTTTCTTGAAGTTCGCACAGTATTTTGATCAGGATAATTTAAAATACCTAGATGTTTGTATTGGCAAGGTTGAAGGTGCTTTTACATCGAGGATTTACAGAAAGGATACATTTTGTAATTCTTACCTGCACTACTCCAGTTGTCATCCTCTTCATCAAAAGAAAAGCATAGTGAAGGGACAGCTAGTGCGTGTTAGCAGAATGACCTCAGATGACAGTGTTTTTTTGGAGGAGGTCCACTACCTCAGAGGTTTGTTCAAAAACAGAGGTTACCCACTGGAGCTATTCAACCATATTTTTGAGGAAGTTAACCTTAAAAGGCAAAGTACTTTTGCACCAATAATAGGTAAAACTGCAACGCAGCCATCAGAAACAAAAGATTACGAGACTGGTAAAAATTATGGGGCCGGTCTTATTACTACTTTTGACGGACACTCAACAAGTATTAGAAAACTTTTCATCAAAGAATGGAAAAATTTTTCAGCTGTGTCTGACCTTGACTACATCTTTGACAAAGAACTCACTTTTACCTATAGGAAAGGTAAAACTATCAAGAATATGCTAGAATACGGTTCTAAAGACAGGAACACTAAACCAAAGAAAGGGGTATTCAAATGTGGTAGATGTAGTTACTGTATGTATTTAAACTGCGGGGACAGTTTTTATTTGAAGGCAAGGGATATAAAGCTCTACTTAAACACCTTTGTGAATTGTGAGACCAAAGGAATAATTTACATTGCCACCTGCAAAAAATGTGAGGCATTTTATATAGGGAAAAAACTTAAGCAGAGAATTTATGAGCATGTTTACGACATCAGAGTACACAACGAAAAAAATGCATTGTGTAAGCATGCTTTGAAATGTGGAACCACTGGATACCTATTTTTTTGTTTTAGAAGTGGTTCCGACAAACCCTAGGGGTGGTATGTGGGAGACCCTTATCGAGTACCGTGAACTGTTTTGGCAGGTTGTTTTAGATGCAGGTAGAAGTAAAGGGCTCAATGACATGGTTTCCCTAGCCCCTGTTTTAAAACTTAGAGCTGCCAAACTTTAAACAACACTATTCCAATGTATTAAGATGACATTTTTGATTATTTAAAAATAATCAGGCAATGGGACTTATTCTTGGTTTGATATAGTGTTTTGAGTCCTGTGTTACAAAATTTCAGCATGTGTAGTTATTTAGGAAAGCCACTAGATGGCGCTTAAATCACAAAATGAATTAAATTTAATGCATAAACATGAAACATCATTTTAACTTGTTTTATTATGTTTTAACATTTTTTAACAACAATTTTAACTGAATGTACATGTTTTAAACATTTTACAGGCTGCAAGTTTTCATAGATTTAATTTAACAGCAAACATCCAAGGTTATGTTTAAGCTCTACAACAATGTATTTAAACACGTTTTTAAGCAATTAGCATGACTGTGGATACTGATTGGTTAGTTTGAATTTGTAATTGATAGAGAAAGTATAAAGCATAAGTGTTTTTCACATTACATGTTGTTTTGATAAAGTTGAAGACGAAAACGTGGTGCTGTTTGCGTTAATAAATAAACCTTCTACACTAAGCTTTTGTCAGCTCTTCCCTTGGATTCGGATTTATTTGGGCTCAGTGGCTGTGGTGCTTTGTTTTTACAAGTTTGTATTTTGCCACTTGCTGCTTTTTCTTGAATATCAGTTGCAATGATTGACCAAGGTAGTTCAGGAACTGGACTTAGCTGAAGTGGTTCTTTTTGCAAATGCAGTCTAGTACATTTTTGCGTATTAGGTCTCTTAAAGGAGTTGAACAAGAAGACGGTACATTATCAACGTCTTTTGGTAAAGAAGGCCAAAACAATAATTCTCTGGCTCTTCCCTTAGTGGATGTGGATCCTGGGTGCTCACGATGCAAAATCTGTATATACTCTTGTTGCAAGGAAGCAGGAACAACAATTTTAGGACCTTTGAAAATAATGCCGCCTTCCATCAGCATTTCATCTCTGTAAGGAAAGTAGATTTGCCCTTCAGGTCGTACACTAGATTGCTTAGACGGCCATCCAACATTAATGTAGTAACTGAGCTTCTGTAAAATTGGATCAGTCTGAGTGTGATCTCTTAACTCATCAAGCCTAATGGTGGAAAACTTACGCCCTGACATCACATCAAAGTCAAAATTCTCTATGTCTAGTTGTTCTGTATTATTTCCTGGGCTATCTGGATAAGGTATCAGCCAAATAAAGCAATTTGCCTTCTGTGTGCACAATTTTGAAATTGTACTTTTACAATTTAAGCATCATTCTCTGTAACCTTGCTGGAATGGAATGCATAGACTTCTTTAAAATAGTAACTGGAGGTTGGTGGTTAGTTTCAATCTGTATAGCTCGAATATAATCATGAAACTTTGAACATGCAAGTACTATTGCCAAAACCTCTTTCTCAATCTGAGCATACTGCATGTCAGTTTAGGTAAGTGTTCTAGATGCATAGGCTACTGGTCTGCCCTCCTGAAGTATGACTGTGCCAAGACCAAATTTTGAAGCATCACAGGAAAGAGTAACTGGTTTGTTCACGTCATAGTATCTTAACATAGGTGAGGTGGCAATTGTCTGGTTAAGATCTTCAAATGTCTTCTGATGCTGTTCCAACCATGACCATTCAACATTTTTACGTGATAGCTCTCTTAAAGGTGCTGTCAACTCACTGAAGTCTGGTATGAACATAGGGTTACCACCTGTCCCACTTTGCGAGGGACAGTCCCTCTATGGGCAGTTGTGTCCTGACAAAAAAATTAAAAAAATGGCAAATGTCCTGCGATTTTAGGACAAAGTTATTTCCTATATTTTATGTAGTAGTTGCATAAACATTATTCTGTACCTAAAATACTTAAATGTTATAAGAAGCAGAATAAGCAACTAAAATGCTACAAGAATAAGCTTTTATTTAGTCAAAAAAGTTAAGTTCTATCCTTTGTACTGACTGTGGGTATGTGTCGGCCTGTAAAATCTGATGTTTATCCCAAAAATGTCCCATTTTGGCCATTTGAAAAGGTGGCAACCCTATATGAACTTGCCTAGATAGTTGACCATGCCTAGAAAATGTTGTAGAGCTTGTACATTTTCTGGTGCTGACATTTCAAGAACAGTGGCTTGCTTGGTCGGGTCGGGTCTGCTCTCAAGCCTGTACTTGTGATCAAATGACCAATGTAAGTAACTTCTGGAAGTCTGAATTTACATTTCAGAGGATTGAGCTTCAAGTTTACTTCACGCGCTCTATGTAGAACTTTCTTTAGGTTTCTATCATGCTCTTCTTCACCATTGCCTCCAGCCAATAAATCATCTACTGTAATGGCACAAGGATAACCCAAAAAAATTAGCTCCATTGCATGCTGAAAGACTTCACTAGCAGAATTTAGTCCAAATGGCATCTGTAGGAATCTGTATCTGCCAAACAGAGTACTAAAAGTAATTAGAAATGAAGATTTGCAATAAAACATCACTTGCCAGAATGAACTCTTTGCATCCAAGACAGAGAAAACAGTGGCATTCGGTATTAGAGCTGCAACTTCTTCGACTGTGTGCATCAGGTGATACGGTCTCCTCAATGCTTTGTTCAGATCTCTTGGGCCAAGACATATTCTGATTTCATCTCAGCCTGTTTTGTGAGCTGCTACTATGGATGATGCCCATTCAGTTGGTTCTGTGACTGGACAAATCACACCTTGCTACACCATTTTATCCAGCTGATCTTTAACTTTATCCTGCATAGCTATTGGAGCTCTTCTTGCTGGTCTGACTACTGGAGTGACCTCTGGGTCAAACTTAATGGAATATACAACTTAAAATTTGCCTAACTTGTCATCGAAAACATCAGTATATCCTGAGAAAATGGCTTCTGAAAAATTAGAACTTGAAAATGCACTTAACGTGATGAACTTCTTTAGCAAAAGAAAGATTCATTCTCAAACTATCTTTGAGACCCAGTAAAGACTGCACTGGCCTTCTGACTCTGTAGAATGACAAGTTGTAACAGTTCTTGGCCAAATAATATGAAAGCATCACTGAACCTTCGGTTTGAATTTCTTCACCTCCGTAAGCAACAAGTCTTGCACTACTGGCTACATTGAGTTGTTCATTAGTTCTCACTTTAGCAAATGTGTCTGCTGATATAACATTACACTTTGAGCCAGTGTCTACTTTGAGCTCTTTGGATTTTACATTAATCTGGACAGTACAAAATACTTCGCTCTTTGTTAATAAATTCACTGTATCAACTCTTTCATCAAGCAAAGATACACCATCAACATTCAAAGCTGACTGCTTCGATTCTACTTGATCAACTTGCTTTTTTGTGTGGCCTTTCTTTACAACTGTGTGAGGCTTACTTGATTTACAAAACTTTTGGAAATGGTTCTATTTTTTACACATATGACATTGCTGGCCAAATGCTAAGCGCTTCTCTCTTTTAAACTCATGATTTGAACCACAATTGCGGCAGTTCACAATAAAGTTAGACTTGGGTTGTACTGCATTGAGCTGGAGCAAGCTTCTTTTTTAGAATTTGCTGAAAAGCTGCGTGTCTTCCTTGGAAACCCTGTAGCTGCCATTTGCTTGGACCTACTCTTGTTTGCCATGTGTTGCATACTGTCTACATTCTTTCTAGAGCCAACTGAAACCACGCTCTTGTTACTCACAAGCATACTTGTGTGTTTTTCTGTCACCTCATGGACTTGACAAATCTCTATGGCTTTGCTTGGCATTAAATCACTGTCATGAAGTAAAATCTTTCTCACAGCAGTGCTGTTAATACCACATACCGTTATCAGCTCATCTTTTAAGTCACCAAACCAACACATTTTAGCTCTGATTCTCAGGTCAGTTATATAAGCTGCAAATGTTTCCCCTGGTTTCTGATCTCTCATATAAAACAAATGCCACTCTAGTGTAATTGTCTGGGGTTACACATTTCTCTGAACTTGTGCTTCAAACACTCAGGGTCTTCCCTTTATTCAGCTTGTACAACAATATGACTGTTTTCCCCTTCTCCCTCATATACTGCAGGTGCATAGAAAAATGAAAGCTCTCTTTTTATGGCTTCTGACCCAGCTAGATTTAGCAAAATGAGTGCCCTGGTGTGTGCATCTCTATCTGCATAAGCTGCTTGTATAAAAATATGTTACTCTTGCTCAAATATTCTCCAACCCTCTTCAATGTTCTGATCAAATGCACGTGGTAGGGGTTTTCAAAATCTATGTGCACACCAGTGAAGGGTTTTGCAAATAATCACAAACATATACATGCACATATGCCAGAAACGTATGCCAGTATTTGTAACTTTGTCCAATGCCTTTTTGCTTCTGAATTTACACATTTATTGGGCTTTTTAAAATAACACTAATAGACCAACTCGTAGTACCTCTGAATAACTGGACTTGGTGCAATAAACTTCTCTGGCATTTTAATACTCTTGTAATATTATTTGAAATGCTAAAGTCATTTATCACCATTTTGCCAAAGTCATTTAATCATCATTTTAAGAAACATCTCAAACAACTTTACGATACAAATGAATAACTCTCGAGCACTGTAATACTTTTGTAATGTCGTCTTTTTGCAAGTAATCACCTCTTATCAGTGTAAGAAACACATCAAATAACTGCACAATGTGAATAAATCCGACATCACTTTGCCTTAAACTCAATAACTTTTCAAAGTAATTGCACTTTGCGAATAACTGCATACAGCACACTGAAATGTGCCCAAAATGGCAGTACCTTGCTAGGCAATTCTCTACAGTGCAAGAAACACTCGGTAATGGCGACAGTTTGTGAATAGACACACCCAGCACAAGAAGCTTTTTGAAGTGACTATACTTTGACTGTATTTTACAATATAGTTGCACTTTACACACGGTAAACTCTTCTAAATACATGCACAGTAATAAACTGATACTGTAAGCACTTTTACACACTTTGAGATACTTTGAATAACTTTAGATCTGAAGTAGGAACTTCATTTGTCAGCAACTTTTGGGATACAGATCCGATCTCGGATCCGAGCCGGCAACTTCTATCACAGCATAGATCCGAGCTCCTAGCTCCTCCCTTTACCCATAATCCCCTACCAACCCTGACTGACCCCAGATCTAGTTTGCCGCTCTTCAAGCAACAGCTAGATTCCAGAGCTCTTGGTCAGATTTTGTGAAAAAGAAAGTTTTCATTTTTTTCTTATACTCTTTTTGAACAAGTGTCTGTATGTGTGTTTAGGTTCCCCTTAGCACTAATTTCACTCCTTTTTAGCTTAAATTAGCGTAATGTTTACCTTTTATTTCTCCTCCCTGCCCTCACTGGTAGCAGTGTGTGTGTGTGTGTGTGTGTGTGTGTGTAGGGGCCTAGTGGGTGTGTTTCCTTTTAGTGAGGTCGGAGGCCCCTAAAGCCATTTTTTGAAATGAACCAAGTGTGGTCACAAGCTTTCACCGGCTGATGGCCACACCCGGTGCGTTAGGTGCCTTGGGGGTTGAACACCTTTCCTCGAGTTGCACGATTTGCGCTGTGTTCAACCCCAGGGCACTTAAGGACCAGAGGTCGAAGCTGATTCTGGTGGGCCTTTTGCCCCCAGACCTGGCTCCGGCCTCCGGTACTTCTGTGACCGCTACCCAGTCCTCGGTAGCGGCCACTCCTGCCCCCCTCCCTCCGACCGGGACTCAACCTCCCGCTATGGCTCCGGAGGAGAGGGAGGCCAGGAAAGAGAAGCGGAGGGAGAAGCACCTTAAGCGGCAGGCCGAGGACTCCTCCTCGGCCCCGCCTGCCAAATGGGCTTCTCCCTCCAGGGCTTCTAGTTCGCCTCCTCCTCGGATCCAATCCCCTTGCTTCTCACCGGGACCTGAGGAGGAGGTGACCCGGTCCCCGTTGAGGTCATCGAGGTGGCACTCCAGGCCTGCCTCGGTGGTCTCCTCGAGGTCCAACTTCAGTATGTCAGATGCAGACATGGACCGGATGATGAGGAGGTTCATCCAGGCCCAGATGCAGATGGGAGTGCTCTTGCCTCCCGCCTCCTCCGGGGGGGAGCTCAACCCCCTTTTTTGCTCCTATCGCCCCTTCTCCGACCCGCCTTCCGGGTTCGGAGCTTTCGGAGCCGAGCCGCGTTGGATCTGGGGGTGGGTCGGAGCCGACAGTGCTAGGCACTTCAGCTCCGATGATTCCCTCATGTTTGTCGGATTCAACCTCTCGGAGCCGTGGGCCGAGCGTCGGATCTGAGGGATTCGTTGTGCTTTCGGCCCCATCCCGATCGGAGCGCGTGGGTCCTTCGGATCCAATAGTCTCAGCTCCGGGTCCGATCCCCACCTCGGATCTGAGTGGGAGTCGGATCTCGGATCCATCAGAGAGCGGCTCCCCCTTGGTGTTCGCGGTGGTGGAGAGGGCACTGTTGAGTGCATCCAGGCCTCCGGTCCTGACTTCGGCTCCCCCCTGCACTCCCTCTCAGCTGGTCCTGGCTCCCCTCACCCGGCCTTCGGGGCAGCCTGCTTCAGCGCGTCTAGGTGTTCCATTGGAACATGATATTGCTGGTGAGGACTCCTCAGACAGCCCCCCCGAGTAGGTTCCTCACAAGTCGAAGTGCAAGAGGAGGCACGTGGACTCCCCTGAGTCCTTCACCGAAAATACGGACTTGGATGAAGGGGAAGGCTCCCCAAGGTCACCCCCCGAGGATGTCTCCTTTGGAGACATCATGGAAATGCTCAGAATCGGGGGGGTGGTCGGCCCCCAAGGCTTTCTCCGATGAGTCCATATTCCTAGAGGCGTTTGAGGCAGGGCCATTTACCTCTTGGGTGTCCCCTCCCACCGACCCCTTGGTGGATCTTATAGCCACTAGGGCTTGGAGGGAGCCGGACACTGTAGAGCTGGTTCCCAAGTGCCCGGACAAAATCTTGAGTCCCCCGACAGAGAGAACCCATTGGAGCAGAGGTCCCCCCTGTGGATGCCATGTTGGTGGCGGCAGTCACCAAGAGAGAGTTGGCTCAGGAGAGCCCCATGGTTCATCCGCCGAGCAAGGAGTCTCGCGCGATGGACCGCCTTGGGAAGCAGGCCTTCAGTTCAGCGACCTTCTCCATGAGGGCCCTGAACTATATGGCACACGTCATTCAGATGCAGCGGGATCTAATCAAAGAATACACTGCTTCCCCCCCCAGGGTCCATGTCGGAAGGGGACAAGCAACTGTACTCCTCCCGAATGTCCACCCTACATTCTATTTCCAACACCTCTATGCGGCTTTTGTCTCACGCCACTGAGGGAGCCGCTAGAGCAGGTGGAGTTGGGCTGGTCATGAGAAGGCAAGCCTGGCTCCGACATTGTGACTTCTCGGAACCCTTTAAGGCATCATTTGCGAATGCCCCTTTTGATGGTTCTGCATTGTTTGGCAAAACCATTCGCGACACCCTTGTCCAGAGCGAGAAAGACGGGAAGACGTTGTCTGCCATCGGAGTCCGCTTCTCTGCTCCCCAGAGGTCCTTTGCCAAGAACCAAAAGGGTCAGAAGAAGATGTGGTTCCGGAAATCGCATCAATCCCAGTCTGCTCCAGACAACCAGTCCTCTCGTGGCAGAGGAGGACAGGGAGGACACTGCCCTAGAGGCAGAGGGGGTCCCAGGAATTTTGGGTCCAGAGAACCCTTCTCTGAGAGGCCCATGCAGAACCCCTGAGGGGTTGCCCGGCTGCTCCACTCTGGAGGCAGTCGGGGGACGTTTTTCGAGGCACCTAGCAATGTGGGAGTCCATAACAATGGATCGCTGGGTGCTTCGTGTTATATCCAGAGGCTACCAAATTCCCTTTCTAGTAACCCCCAGAATCAGAAGCCTCCCCGATGTACCACCCAATCAGAGGGAGGTGGCTGCTGCAGAAATTCAGCAGCTCTTACAAAAAGGAGCCATCCAGCCCGTCCCCCCAGATCAGCTCGGATCAGGGTTTTACTCCAGGTTCTTTCTGGTGCCAAAAAAGATGGGGGACGCGAGGCCCATCCTGGACCTCTCTCTCTTGAACCTGGCAGTACCGAAGGTAAAGTTCCAGATGGTCACACTGCAATCTACTCTCCCACTTCTGCGGGAGAACGACTGGATGTGCTCAATAGACCTCAAGGATGCGTACTGTCATATTCTGGTAGACAGATGCTCCAGGAGGTTTCTTCGCTTCCGGCTGGGAGCCAGCCATTTCCAGTTCAGGGCCCTTCCCTTCAGTCTTACGACAGTCCCCAGGGTGTTCACCAAGGTCTTGGCAGCGATAGCGGCCCACCTGAGACTCCAGGGAATTCAGGTCTTTCCGTACCTAGACGACTGGCTCCTTACCGCCCCAACAAGGCATCTTCTTTGCTAATGCAGGGACTATTTCCTCAATCTAGCTCCACTCTTAGGATTGACCATCAACATGGCCAAATCCTCCCTGGCTCCTACACAGGTACTGGATTTTGAGGTTGGACTCCAGACTGATGCTTGCTTTCTTGACTCCAGATCGGCTTCAGAACCTGAGGTTGCACATGCAGGCCATCCTTCAACTTCAAGCTCCTTCGGCAGAACTGGTCCTGAGGGCTCTAGGGTCCATGGCGGCAGCAATTCCGCTGCTGCCATTGGCCCGGCTGAATATGAGGGTCATACAGTGGACCCTCCAAGTACAATGGTCCCTGTCTCGCAATCCCCTGTCTCATCCCATTCCCCTAAGCAGGGTTTGCAAAAGGACACTCGTGTGGTGGCTCCAGTCCCCCAATCTCCACATGGGATGCCCCTTCTCACTGCCTCTGCCAGTTGCCACAGTGACCACGGACGCTTCTCACCTGGGGTGGGTGGGGGCACTATTCGGGCAGAACAATCCAAGGCACGTGGAACGACATAGAGACCTCATTGCATATCAATGTCCTAGAGATGAGGGCGGTGCTTTTGACATTGCAAGCACTTCACAACCCTCTTCCGGTGGGGACGATTGCGGTGCAGACGGACAACATGTCAGTCATCTGGTACATCAACAAACAGGGGTGAACCAGGTCTTACCCTCTCTGCCACGAGGCCATGAGAGTGTGGGAATGGGCGATATCCACCAACCGCTTTCTCATCGCAACGCACATTCCGGGATGGTCCAACATTTTAGCGGACAGGCTCAGTCGCACTATCCTGACTCCTTACGAATGGTCTCTCAATCCTCTAGTTGCAGAGCAAGTATTTGCCCGATGGGGGCGACCTTGTTGCAATCTTTTTGCCTCTCCCTCAAATACCAAATGCAATGATTACTTCGCTCTGATCCCCCCTCTGGGGGAGTCCCCGAGAGACTCTCTAGTTCATGCTTGGCCTCCCGGTCTGCTTTATGCTTATCCTCCTCTGCCCCTGATGTTGAAACTATTGCAGAAAGCCAGTCAGTTGAGGAGCAAGATGATCCTCATTGCCCCATTCTGGCCTCGTCAGACCTGGTTCCCTTACCTATGGTCTCACCTGATTCATCCGACCTGGATTCTGGATCCCCTCCCGGATCTCATTTCACACCCCCTAGGTCTTCCGACTCCGAACCTGGCCAACCTCAAGCTGATGGCTTGGTTGCTCCAGTTCCACTCCTGATAAGGACTCCCGGAATCTCATAACCAGTCAAAGCCATTCTAGTAGCAGCTCACAAGCCTTCCACCAGAAGGGTCTATCGGAGTAAATGGAAACGTTTTTCCATTTGGGCAGAGCACCGTCATTTAGATCCCTTTACAGCGCCGGTAGCGTCGGTTCTAGATTTTCTAACTTCTCTCTTTCACCAGGGGGCTAGTTCCTCCACGGTCAAGGTACAACTTGCAGCAATTTCACACTATCATGTAGGGCAGGAGTCAGGCCCGCTTATTACTTCCAAGCTGTGTAAGACCTTCCTTAAGGGTACCTTCCTCCTCAGGCCCCCGGTCAAAGAGGTGGTACCTCCATGGGATTTATCCCTGGTTTTGCAGGCCTTGACTAGCCCCCCTTTCGAGCCGGCGGCCACTGTTGATCTTAAATACCTCTCTTGGAAAACGGCCTTTTTGGTGGCCATACCTTCAGCCAAGAGGGTCTCGGAACTCCAGGCTCTTTGTGTCAAACCACCATATTTGGTCTTCCACCCAGACAGAGTTTACCTCAGGATCAATCCGTCTTTTCTACCTAAGGTATCTTCGGAAGCTAACATTAATCAATCCATTAGTCTTCCAGTATTCTTCCCCAACTATCAAAACAAAGGAGAGTATAAGCTGCACTCTTTAGACATGCACAGACAACTACGTTTCAAAATCTATGTGCATACCAGTGAAGGGTTTTGCAAATAATCACAAACATATACATGCACATATGCCAGAAACTTATGCCAGTATTTGTAACTTTGTCCAATGCCTTTTTGCTTCTGAATTTACACATTTATTGGGCTTTTTAAAATAACGCTAATAGACCAACTCGTAGTACCTCTGAATAACTGGACTTGGTGCAATAAACTTCTCTGGCATTTTAATACTCTTGTAATATTATTTGAAATGTTAAAGTCATTTATCACCATTTTGCCAAAGTCATTTAATCATCATTTTAAGAAACATCTCAAACAACTTTACGATACAAATGAATAACTCTCGAGCACTGTAATACTTTTGTAATGTCGTCTTTTTGCAAGTAATCACCTCTTATCAGTGTAAGAAACACATCAAATAACTGCACAATGCGAATAAATCCGACATCTCTTTGCCTTAAACTCAATAACTTTTCAAAGTAATTGCACTTTGCGGAATAACTGCATACAGCACACTGAAATGTGCCCAAAATGGCAGTACCTTGCTAGGCAATTCTCTACAGTGCAAGAAACACTCAGTAATGGCGACAGTTTGTGAATAGACACACCCAGCACAAGAAGCTTTTTGAAATGACTATACTTTGACTGTATTTACAATATAGTTGCACTTTACACATGGTAAACTCTTCTAAATACATGCACAGTAATAAACTGATACTGTAAGCACCTTTACACACTTTGAGATACTTTGAATAACTTTAGTTATACCCTTAATACAATACGAAGTCATAGTTATGCCAAAACACATGCAGTCACCTTGCTTTATTTCTGCTTAATGTGCCCTTTTTTGCCCTTACTATATTTGTTTTGCTCATTTAAGCCCTTTTCATGCCCAATGTACTTTTCTTGTGCTCCTTTTATTCTAAACATACCCAGTTTTGCTTGAAACATACTCATTTTGCTTTATACATGCTCATTTTATCTTCAAACATGCTTGTTTACCTTTACTGTTAATAATTTCATCAAATACATTTGTTTCAAACATTTCCTTGTAGTTAACAAACGTGTTGTGCCTTCTGCTTGCTTAATAGTGCAGTTTGTGCCCTTGTAACGCCCCATTTTATCTTTTCTATCAAGTAAACAGTTTGTGTTACTTCTTATTAACTTTGATTCTTTTCTGGCTTTTTTTGTGCTCGTTTCTCTTAGTTTTGCCATCACTGTCATCTCTGCACTTCATGGCTCCGGATTTTTCTTCTCCTCCATCCCGGTTCTAACACCATGTTGCTTTCCCATTCTGGAAACAATAGAAGAGTCTTTGTGAGTTCTGTTCAAGCAGCTTTATTATATACAAAGACATTATCATTAAGGTTACTGACTTTAACTTATATACAAACTAGCAACTCTATTCATGCATGCTGTCACTGTGACTGTTCTTACAAAACGGCCCCCTGGAGTGCACGTGTTTGAGGTTTTATATGTGCATGTAAAGCCTTGACATGCTTCTTAATGATACAGCGCACATCACTTGCACTTCATTCTACATACCCTTTCTAAAGAACCCATTTCCATTTTTTTATCCGTGTTACGATATTCAATTCTAGTAAGTATACTTGGTTTAGGCTTTGATTTTTTTCTGTGTAATTTGTTCCTACCCTTGTCTAAAGATCCCACTTCCATTTTTTATCTCTATTACTATATTCACTTCTTCTAGTATAGTCTGTTTAGACTTTGATTTCCATTTTCTCATAATTGCTTTTTTGGCAGCCACCAGACAAACTCCGCAAGGTTGTACTATGTCTAGACAATTTTGATTCTGTATCACAACTCAAAAAAAATATTTCTTAGTTACACCAATTTGCTCACCCAGTATTTCTGACTGAGTAATCTGCAGAGAATTTTTAAAGTCTGCCAACTCATCACACTCCCAAAAAATGTTCCCAGTTACTTCTATTCCCCATCACACCTCCAACATTCACGTACTTGAGTGTTCTTTTTGGTATTGCTTCAACATTAATTCAAGGAACAGTGTGTTTGTTTTTATCTATTAAATGAGTGGAAGTTTTCTACCCTTGGTCCATTGGTTGTTGACTGTACACCTCCAACATTCGCAATCTACCTGAGGAAAAATTGTTTGTAGTCTGCTTGGGGTATAGAAATGCCTACACAAACACTTCCAAGTAAAGATTCTAATTCTTCTAGACTTGGTTGCATATTTGGAGCCAGACATATATTCACCCATCATCTGTTTGTGACTTGCTTATCCACTCTCTCTTCCCAGTAATTTCTAATCTCCTCTGATCAATTCCTGTAGTTATCATGCAATATTTGATATGGCCTACTAATTATCCCCTGTGTTAACAACAACTTCTCTAGATTCTACTAAAAACCCTACAAGTTCTGGTCTTTTACTTAGGATCACCCTATTCCTTTCTCTTTGCCTATACCCTGATATCAATCTTTGATAGAGAAGGCAGTCTCTAGCCTGCAGTCCAAATGAATTCTTTGTCTCTTCCCATTGTATTACCTTTCCTTCTCAAGTTATTTGCTCCCAATACCTTGGTCCCTTTGCCAGTTTTCTCCAGTAAATTCCAGCCTCTTCTTGCCTTTTCTCTGTACCCCTAATTGCAGTCCCTCCTGTTAGCAAAATCTCCTTTCTCCATTCCCATGTTGGCTTAGAATGCTTTCTGCTACTTTTAAGTATAATATTCTGTATGGTTATAATTATTCTCCATGAGGATCTCCATCCAAAAGAACAGTCTCTCATTATTTCTTGAGCTTCCCCCCTGTTTCATCATCATCCCTTTTCCCTTTGAATTATATCTTTCTGCTTGTATTATGTTTAGGAGCCTTAACTGTGTAGCTTTGAAATACCCCTTCAACTCAGGTAATCCCAACTCACCTTGAATAGTCGGGAATTATTAAGTCAGGTATCAAGAGAAGAGAAAGTTACTTGGGTTATTTGTTGAAGGTGGCACATGAAGGTTATTAATAAAGATGTTAAAAAGAGGGGGTAAGTATAGAACCGTGGGGGACACCAGTGGTGTTATGTAAGTAGGGGAAGAGGGAGCCTTGCCATTTTACAGATTATTGTCTGTTGCATAGGTAGCTAATAAACCATTTTATAGAAGAAGAGAAAAAAACAAGTATGGAGAGTTATTTTAGAAGTTTAGAATGAGAAATGGTGTCAAATGCTTTAGAGAGATCAATACATAGTAAGGAGACAAATGTGCCAGAGTCTCTAGCATTGTTTACAGTGTTCATAAAAGAAAGAGCTGTTGTGGTACTGTCAGCTGGCCTAAAGCCATGTTGAGTTGTGGATGGTAATTCATTTTGTAGAAGATTATTAAGATGTTGCTTATCGACACATTTCTCTAATAGTTTGGAGAGGGGGGGATAGGAGAGCAATGTAGTGATAATTAGATATATCAGTTGAGTTACCTCCTTTATGCAGTGGCATAACTTACTTTTTTCACAGCACTGGGACATATTTCTCTGTAACTGATCTGTTGGTAAGGGTGCCAACAGGATAAATTATGGCATCTGTGGCTACTTTAACAAATTCAGCTGGAAGATTATCAACAGAGGTTGAGCCAAGGTTAAGCTTGCATAAGAGGTTTTTATGAGGTTTGTGGTGATGGATTCTAGAAAGAACTTTACAGAATATGTAGAGGGGTCTTGGGTGGGCTGTGGTTGGAAAGCAAGTGGATGAGAAGCAAAAGTTATGTTTTGGAGAGGAAGTGCTGTAGGAGTGGTGTTAGAAGAATATTGATTTAAGGATATTTATAGGTTAGAATTGTTAGCAGTTAGAAATGGTGTATAGTATCAATGAAAATGTATTAAATATAGTGGTCGATTGTAGAGTTGATTTATCAATTTGGGGATTAGGGCTGTTTTTAGTTCCTGGATCAATTAGTGAATTAATTGATAACCAAAATTGTATTGAGTTATTTTTATTGATGGCTTGCAAAGATCAATATAAAATTGTTGTTTCTCTTTCATAACAATGCAATACACATTATATATATATATATATATATATATATATATATATATTATATATATATATATACATTATATATATATATATATATATATATATATATATATATTTATATATATATATATATATATATATATATATATATATATATATATATATATATATATATATATATATATATATATATATATATATATATATATATATATATATATACATATATATATATATATATATATATATATATATATATATATATATATATATACATATATATATATATATATATATATATATATATATATATATATATATATATATATATATATATATATATATATATATATATATATATATATATATATATATATATATATATATATATATATATATATATATATATATATATATATATATATATATATATATATATATATATATATATATATATATATATATATATATATATATATATATATATATATATATATATATATATATATATATACAAAGAGTATTATTATAATCATCCAAGAAACCTAAATCATGTCCATGGATACTTGTTTATCCTAACCTAAAGTTACTTAAGTGGGAACCATTATATGACACCACTGTCTCAAAATAAGCAATGTCTCTGTTTAACACAACTTTCCTAAATGCTCTGAACTGACATGCACCTGTCAGTACTTAACAAATCAAAGTACTCCAGCTCCATGGCTGTCTAAGGAAACTAAAACTTTAATGAAGCAAAGAGAAAAAGTATGGAAATGTAGGTTAAAACTTAAACTGAACCTAACTTCCAAATCTATAAGCACCTTAGAAACAAATCTAAGCACAAATTAAAAAATGACAAGAAAGCTTACTACATAAATCTCCAAAATGAAATACAAAACAACCCCAAACTCTTCTGGAACTCAGTCAACCTGCCGCCTACACCATGGTCATGTTACCCAACTCATCCCCACCACAAGCTCACCATTGATTAGTATAGCAACACAGTTCAACTTATGCAACTCTTATTTCATAGACACAGTCATCTCACTATTAAAAATCTCAAGCACGACAACATTATCACTATCTCAGCTCATTTAAGAAATAATAACCCCTTCTCCTTTATCCTATTCTCATTTCCGCTATTAGAAAATTCCTCCTTCACCTAAAATCTACCACTATAGCCCCTATCAATTTACCTGCAGAATAATAGCAATACATAGTAACAGATGCCATAGCATATCCAGTATCGATTCTAATCAACCACTGCATAAAAGGAAACCATATACCAACCCTGTAGAAGGAATCATATATCCTGCCAGTCCATAAAGGTAGAAAGTCTGCTGACCTCTCCTGCTACAGATCAGTTGCCACACTCTTCCCCCCATCCAAGGTGATAGAAAATGTATTCATACCCAACTACTCAAATTCCAACCAGTAGCAACCTAAAACCCACATCATAATACTACCACAGCCCTTCTTAGTTTCATTACCAACATAAAAAACCAAAACAGAAATATAGGCCACCTGACATTTGCAGTACTCCTTCACCTGTCAGAAGCACTTGACACAGCTTCCCATACTAGGATTTTTCCAAAACTTGCCTTACTTTGACTGGACACATTATCACTCTTCTGGTTGTAAGGTACCTGTCCAATAGATCACAGGCTACAAAATGTTACAATATTTTCTTCCTGTCTGAGTAGGAATACCTCAGGGATCCATTCTGATGCACCCCTACTGTTAACATTTTCATTAATGATCTACAGACAACCAATAAGCATGCCAACATTCTGTGGTATGCAGATGATTCAACTCTCTCTCTCCCTAGCCGAAAGCCTTAATGAGCTTCAAAAGCTAACCCAGGAATCTTCCATTTCCACTGAAGCCTGACTGCCTAACAACTGTTCATGAATCCCAGAACATGTAAAGTAATCATATTTTACATCAAACACATCTCTAACCAGAAAACAATCTTCAACCTAACCTCCTTAAATAACATAAAAATTGCACTAGTATTCAATCCTAAGCTGCTAGGAGTCACTGATGATAAACAACATAAAATCTGACTGCCATATAAAAGAAGAAGTTAAAAAACACAGAAATTAGGCTTACTGTATATGGGAAAAAAGATGCTAAGGATGAAACTACCAGGTAACAGGAAAAGAGAAAGGCCTAAGATAAGGTTTATGGATATGGTTAGAGAGGACATGCAGGTGGTTGGTGTGACAGAGCAAGATGTAGACGACCGGAAGAAATGGAAACAGATGATCCGCTGTGGCGATCCCTAATGGGAACAGCCGAAAGAAGATGATGTACAGGATATCTCCTTATTTAACAAACCTTACAAGAACAGAGACTGCCTCAATCTTCCTGCTTCCTACACTCCTCTGTGCTGCTCCTGTACTGATTAACCTACAGAGTTTACAATCCAACCTCCTTGAGCAATGTTTTTGTGCGTGTAATACTTTTAGTGGTTTAACTATATTAAAAGACTAGTGGATGCTTTGGTGTTGTACTGTAATGTGATTAGTTTTATAGATCTTTTACTTTTTTTGTGATCGCGGTCAAAAAGTGACAGGAAATTTTGGTGGTATCACTGGACCTAAACTTAACACACATTTTATCAGTATGCAGAAGCTGCATATAAGAATCAGAATGGAGTTCCTTTTTCTGATGGGGAACGCTATGGAAGTGAAACTCACATAGGTTACCTACCGTCTTTTTTTTATACCAGAGTTGCTTAATGGCAAATGTTAAAAGTAGTGTTAGGTCTAGCAAAGTACCTGAAAATTTTTAAGTCAACTCTTAACTCTAGTGACAAAGTCCTAATGTCAGTGTTCGCTTCACTAGCTTCTCCTGAAGTTCCATTATTGTGGTGAGTACCTTAGATTATTTTGATGATGGGTTCTGAGCCGACCCTCAGATCTGAATTGGCCACTTTTTACAGCTTGTGTCCCCCACCCATGATGCTCTAGTCCCCTACCCTACCTCCAGATGTTGTTTGCCATCTTTGCATATGGACGTGGTCGTCGTTAGCGTTCGAGCTTTAGTGTTGTTGTTTGTGAGTAAAGTAGGATATTTTCATTTTACTACCTTTTCTAGCTATCATCTTTAATATGTTCCTCCCTTATCCTTCCGACACTAATCAGTGTAATTTAGCTTACCATTGTTGGTAATTTTTTTCTCTCTTTTGCTCTTCAGCTATACCTTGTGGTAACTTCTTCAGTTACCATTGTTGGTAATTTTTCATTTCTTTTCTTTCTTTCCCCCCTTTTTTAAAAAAAGTTTTTCTTTCTGTTATTAGGACTAATTTTCACAGTATGGCTGAAAAACGTTCAGGATTTAAAGAATGTCAAGGTTGAGGGCATAAAAATCCCTCTTTTTAGATGCACATGATTCTCGAGTGTACTGTTTAGGCCCAACTCATTTAAAAGAGTCTTGTGACATTTGTAAGGCCTTTAATCCATGGGCCTTACTAGACTTTCTGAGTCTTTATCTGAAGTTCAACCCTCCAAGAAATTAGAGAAAAAGGAGTCAAGAAAGTGTCCATCAAACTTTTCTGGATCCTCCACTCCTAGCTTTGATTCTACTGTTGAACCACCTCTCAAGATGTTTAAGTGATCGGATCTGATATTTTTGGATCCAAAGACTAAACTCTCAGATCTGACATCCTCTGATAACCACTCTATATCATCGGACCTGACACACTTGGAGCTGAAGAAACTTCTTAGGACCTGATTTCCATCATCTCTGTATCCTCTTCCTTCCCATCTTCCATCACCCTTCCTAGAGAGACGCCATCATTCTAGAACCCCTTCAGTGGCCTCTTCTTATTCTTCCAGGAGTCTGACAGAAGCATGTGTGGATAAAATGTTGAGGAAATTTCATTCAGCGCAAATTCAGATGGGGGTTCTCCCAGCTCCTACCCCATCAGGTCCGGAGACCTTTACCAGTACTACTCCACCTGTTTGGGCTCCTTCTCTGATCCATCCTTTGGCTTCAGAGCTGTTGGATCTGAGACTTCTGGAACTACCATGTCAGATCCAAAGATGGTTGTATCTTTTGCTCTGATATGTTCTTAGAGTGGACCAGCTCTAAATGTGTCACAGGTGGATAACTTTTGGAGCAGTAGCACCAGTGCTGGATCCAAGGTGTTGGAGTCAACTCCAGAGTTGTCAGAGCCATCTCTGCCCCTCAGAACATCAGCTCCAGCCTCTGCCATGGGTGGGCTGCCTTCAGGTCAAAGGAAGCTGATAGTCTGGAAGCATGTCTTCTCGGCACCATCAGCCTCTTTCTCCCTGGGACATTCTACCTTTGAAATAGTAGAGAGAGTGTTCTGTATTTCTAGAGGAAGGACAATCCCCTGGAGCCATCTTCCCAGTCTCATATTTCTTTGTGCCTTGAGCATCAACACTCTACTCCACAGGGACAGCCAGCCAAATGTCTCCAGTCTACCCAGCAGAGTATACTCATATCTTCTGATACTTCAATGGAACATCCCACTGAAGAAGTCCTAGGAAGAGAAAGTGCAAGAGGAGGCAGTTAGACTCTGTTTAAGAGTCAGTCATGTAAGATACCAATTTTGATGAGGGGAAAGGGTCCCCAAATCACCACCTGATGACGTCTCCTTTGGAGACATTCTGGAGATCCTCAAGCAAAGGGATAGTTTGTCTACATAACCTTTCCCCAGAGGAATCAGTATTCCTGGAAGACTTTAGGTCTGGCCCATCTACCTCCCGGGTGACTCCTCCTACTGATGAGCTCATTGATTTGATCTCTTGGGGGGGTTGAAGGAACTTCACTCTTGAGACGATCCCCAAGAAACCAGACAAGATCCTGATACCACAGAAAGGAAGTGAATTTTGGAGTAAAGGAGTACCAGTAGATGGCATGGTCATAGCCGTGGCCACAAAGAAGAAACTTGCATAATAGTTTTCATCTATCCACCCCATTAACAGGGAGTCTAGGGCACTGGACAGATTTGGGAAGCATGTATTTGCTTCAGCGACTTTTGCACTTTAAGTCACTGAATTATTTGGTACACTTCACCAGACTTAAGAAGGATTTGATTAAAGAACTCTTCAAATCTGTGTCTGGGACCATTACTTCTGAGGTAGAGACCTCTATTGCCTCAGAGCCAGCTACCCTACAGTCCATTTCCAATTTGTCTATGAGGTTAATTTCACATAAAGCTGAAGGTACCTCAAGGGAGGTGGGTTCAGGCATTTACATTAGGAGGCATGATTGGATGTGCCTGTGTGATTTTTCTGAAAGGCCTTCAAGCCTCCCCCTTCAATGCTCCCTTTCACAGGAGCTCTTTGTTTGGCCCCAAAGTGAAAGACACACTATCCAGGTGTGAGCAGGATGGTAAGATCCTGTCTGCAGTGGTTGTACATTTTTTACTCCTCAAAGAACCTTCTCTAGGAATGAACGAGGTGGTTGAAACATGTGCTTCAGAAAATATCAGGTTCCTTCCATGATACATGTGGAGATAGCTCCCCCAAGGGCAGAGGGGGAATTCTGATGAAAAATGCTGCTCACCCAGCAGAGGAGGCCCAAAGAAACAAGAATATGGGGCACGTTCTCTGACAGGTCTTACCAGTGCTCCTGAAAGAAGGCCCGACTGTCCACTTCTGGAGGCAGTCGGAGGTTGTCTATCCCTGCACCAGAGAGCCTGGCTAGACAAAACATAAATTGGTGGAGAAGGTTATTTCTGAAGATTATATAATATCCTCCAACTCCCTTAACAATAAACAAAAGTCCTGATGTTCCACACAGTCAGAGAAAATCAGCAGCACTAGAAATAAGAAAGCTGCTAGCAAAAAAAGAGTCATCTAAGAGGTCCCCCCACCAGACCAGAAAGAGTCCAAAACTTACTCAAGATTCTTTTTTAGTGCCAAAGAAAACGGGGTTGCAGACCAATTTTGGATGTCCGCAATCTGAAAAAGCTGGTTCAGTACACAAAGTTCTGGATGGTCATGATTCAGTCCATTTTGCCTTTTCTGAGCAAGGATGACTGGATGTTCTCAGTAGATCTTCAAGATGCGTACTATCACATAAAAATGAACAGACAATCCAGAAGATACCTACACTTCCAACTGGATGCCAGTCATTACCAATTCAGAGCTCTGCCCTTTGTCCTCACCACAGCCCCAGGGTGTTCACCAAATCCATGGCAGCAGTAGCAGCTTACTTGAGACTGCAGGAATTCTGCTTGTTACCTTACTTGGATGGCTGGTTCTTAACTGCTCCTACTAGGCATCTTCTGATAAAAGCATGAGATTATGTACTCCAGCTTTGTTGTCATCTAAGAATTGCCATCAATCACAATAAAATCTCAACTAGAACCATCTCAAATATTAGAGCTCATACGGGCCTTGTTCAGTATAGTATCAGTTACAGCCTCCCTTCCCTTACCAAGGGTACAAACTATTCATTTTCAAGTCAGAAAGATAATCCAAAATTCTTCTATATCAGCTCAGTTGATTCTACAAGCCTTGTGATCAATGTCTGCTGCGATAGTTCTGGCTCCATTAGCAAGATTCCATATGAGAATTCTTCAGTGGACCCTAGCAACTCAGTGGTCTATTCTGCACCAACCTGTGTCCACCCAGATCAGAATAGCTCATGCATGCAAAAAGTACCTGTTGTGGTGGATTTGCTCAGATCAGATTTCACTAGGCTTGCCCCTTCATTCTTCCTCAGCCCAAAGCTGTAGTGACCAAGTATGCTTCCCAAGTTGGGTGGGGGTCACTTCTTGGGAAAGACAGTCCAAGGCACCTGGTCCCCCAAAGAGGCCAACAAACATAGTGTCCTGGAAATGACAGCAGTACTGTTAGCATTGCTGACCTTTCAAGTCTCTCTCCCTTCTGGGACTATTGTGATTCAGATGGACAATATGTCAGTGGTCTAGTACATCAGCAAACAAGGAGGAGATGGATCTTACACCTCATGTCGAGAAGCTTTGAGAGTGTGGCAATGGCAATATCATCTATTCAATTTCTGATAGCAACGCACATTCCAGGGAAATCCAATGTGATAGCAGATAAATTGAGCAGGTCTATTTTATTGTCTCACAAGTGGTTTCTCAACACTAAAACTCCAGTAAAGATATTTTGCCAGTGGACCCAACCTTGCTGCAGCCTCTTTGCATTTTCCCTTAATAAGTGCAGCAGGTTCTTTGCCCTGATCGCCCCACTGGGGGAATCACTGAGAGGTGCTGGCTTCCATAACTGGCCCCTAGTTTTCTTTAGCTTAACCCCAGCTCCTCTGATCCCCAAGTTTCTAAAAAAAGCATCTCGACTGAAGAGCACAATCACCCTCATTGCACCTTATTGGCCTCGTCAGATTTAGTTTCCCATTCTTTGGCCTCATCTAGTTCACCCAGTATGGATTCTGGATTTAGTTCCAGACCTCCTGTTTCATCCAACAGGCATGATTCACCAGACATTTCAGGCCTAAACGACTGCATGGTTTCTCCACTTCCATTGATAGCCAGACAAGTCTCTCCTCTGTCCGTCACATTCTTTTGTCTTTCCATAAAGCTTCCACTAGGAAAATGTGCAGAAGTAAATGGAAAAGATTTGCTTTTTGAACACAACAAAGAGACACACTGATCCTTGTTCAGCACCAATACCTAAAGTTCTTGAGTTTTTGGTTGCAATTTTTAAAGAAGGGGCTAGCTTCTCAACTGTTAAGGTACAACTAGCTGCCATTTCTAATTTCCACATAAGAACAAATAACTCCTCCTTAGCTTCTTCAAAATTTTGTAAGGCTTTATAAGGGAAAATGTTCTTCTTAGACACCCTTTAAAGATCCAACTCCACCATGGAATTTAAATTTAATATTACAAGCTTTAACTTGATCTCCATTTGAACCATTACCAAAGTGTGAACTAAAATTTTTAACCTGGAAAACTATCTTTTTAGTTGCTATAACCTCTGCTAGAAGAGTATCTGAACTTCAAGCATGGTCTTCTAAGCCTTCTTATTTAATTTTCCATAAAGATATGATAGCTTTTAAACCATCCCATCCTTCCTAAGTTGGTGTCAGAATCCAACAATAATCAATCTATTAATCTTCCAGTTTTCTTTCCAAATTTCAAAAACAAGGAAGAATACATGTTACATTTGTTAGATGTTCAAATGCAGTTATGTTTCTATTTGCATAAAACAAAAGATCTGAGAAAAAAAGATCAATTATTTGTTTACTTTGCCAAATGAAATTTGGGCAAACTAGTTATCTAAGTAACTTTTGTCAAATGGTTAATTGATTGCATTTCTTTTGTCTACAACAAATTGGGTTTGTCTTTGTCAAAACCTTTAAGAGACAATTTAACCAGGTCCATGGCAACTTCATCCGTATTTTTATCCAGGTCTTCCATGGAGGATATCTGTTCAGCTGCAACTTGGGCTAATCCTCATACCTTTATTACGCATTACAAATTGCATCTGGTCTCGAGGAGGAGCAGCCTTTGGCTCAGGGATGCTCAGGAATATCCTTCCTTAGAGTCCTCCTGGGATTCAGGTAGCTGGGGACTCTGTCCTGTCTTTTGAGAAATGAATGAAAATTCACAACTTCAGTTAAAGAAGTTATGTACTCACCATAATGTTCTGTTTGTGTTGTCCATTTTCATTCTTCCCCACCTCCCTTCCCTCCAACCCCCCTACCATTTTGTTTGTGACTTCTGGAAGAATGAGAAAAGACTAAGGGAACCAATCTTCCTACCTTTGAGTTCCAGATATTGACTTCTCATATTATGATTGTTTCTAAGTTTCTAAAAAGTTAAAACATCAGCAAACAAGATCTGAGGTATGGTAGTGGACTAGAGCTTTATGGGTAAGGGAGGAGCTTGAAAGCTTTCCATTATATACGAACTGTAAAAATCAGCTGAGTCGTATCCAAACCCACTTGTTGAGGAAGAATGAAAATGGACAACACAGATGGAATGTTATGGTGAGTACATAACTTTTTTTAATGATCTTTGCATAGTTTTCCTTTACATTCCTGTGTTTAAATTTTGAAGCGTCTATGCTTTTCAGCATGATGTACAGTATTTTTCTGTAATGACTTCACTCTTCAGGTGAGTTGAAGAATGGATCAAACCAAAATGTTTCATTACCCAGTGAATATTGTTATTATTACTAACACAATTTGAACTGCCTTATTGATGACTTGCACTAATAATATTGGTATTTTCTATGCCTGATACTGACTCTACATTATTTTTATGTAAAATCACTATATGCGTGGAACTCAATTCTCAGAACAAATGTCCTGAAAATCCTTCAGTCCAGGCATCCAGTGTTGTTGAGTCGCATCAAAACATCCTTCAGTCCACACATCTAGTGCCATTGACTTGCATCCAACACATGTAAAGATCCAATTAACAATCGGTGCCATCCAAGGAATTTATTAGGTAAAGGAAGTAGATTGCTAGTCCTTTCTTCCACAACACACACACACACACACACACACACACACACACACACACACACACACACACACACACACTAACTACACCACACCAGCAATTTAGAGTCACCAAACCATTTACTGCGTTTTTGGGATGTGGGAGGAAGCTGGAGTGCCTTGAGAAACCCATACTAACACTGTGAGATCTTGCCGACTCCAACACAGAAGGCACCACCAGCTGAGAACCATATCTGAGAACAGTGCTTCTCACTCTACCTATGTGCCACTTCATGAATATCAAGAGCCACTGTATAATAAATCAGTAATATAATTTGCATAGCACAGGTTATTATCACACCTAAATACATTCTTAGGCATAAGGTAAAGCTGAGTACTATATCAATCTTGTTCTAATGATACTCTGCAGTAGTGGGCATCCTGAATGCTGCTGTTTTGTTACATGATGCAGAACTGAAAATATATTAGCATTGTATTTTAAAGTGTTGCAGTAGAAGGGTATATTTCCACAGCTATAACATGCTTCTGACTTGTTGGCCTTTGAGATTGTTTTCGTTGTAACTGACAAAATAATAAATATTTATAAATTTTAGCATTCAGTTACTTTTGTTGCTACTTGATGTATTCATGCGCTTAATGAAATGTCTATGTTCTGCAGAGACTGGGAAGGGAAGCTATTGCTTCTGCAAGAAATTTTGGATGAGTGGCTGAAGGTTCAAGCTACATGGCTATATCTGGAGCCAATATTCAGTTCTCCAGACATTATGGCTCAAATGCCAGAGGAAGGCAGGAGGTTCACTACTGTGGATAAAACATGGAGGGACACAATGAAACAGGTTTTATTAGTAAGTATAACTAAATGAAGCATTTCATCTTTCATTTATGACAGTATGTGTTCAGTTGTAAGAAAGTTTGTTTAATCTCTCTTTTTTTTAAAAAATGTTCATTACTTAGCAAGAGGTTCTCTTGTTCGATCCTCGGCTGGGGTGCCTTCTGTGTGGAGTCTGCATGTCCTCCCAGTGGTCTCGTGGGTTTCCTCCGGGTGCTCCGGTTTCCTTCCACATCCCAAAGACATGCTGTAGGTGGATTGGACCCTCTAAATTGGCCCTAGGTATGAGTGCGTGTGTGCGCCTTCCGTGGAAGGTTGGGTGCCGGGCTGACAACTCAACACTGTAAAAACTCTACTTCCAATCATGAGCAGACAGGTGATTCGATGTGGCGACTCCTAACTGGGAAAAACCGAAAGAAGAAGAAGAATATGGTATATAAGGATGCCAACTAAAAAACAGACACTTATGATCAACATGGGGTGTACAACAGAACTGTGCAGTGCTTAAATGGTTATATAAGTAAATAGTAACCGCTAAAGCAAAGCCAGAGGGCTCTCCTAATGTTTACATTACCATGACAACATTGGAAACTGTTTTATATTCCAACCAATCAATCAAAACGTTATGTAGCTTATGATTGCTATGAGGTATAAGAAATTGTTGGGCAAATTAGTTGAGTTTTCAAGACACATGGAGATTATTCTTTCAAACAACTAAATTGTACAAGCACTACTGAGATACACATGCAAACTGACATTCATCATTTGGTCTGTGCTGCAATAGCCTTACCTATATGTTTTATATCTTGCTAAGGATATAACAACTGGGTAGCTTCTAAAGCTTAAGGGCACCTTCCATGTGCTCAAACCATTAACTAGCTTGAGCAGAGCTGAAGAAAAAAAGTAGATTGAACACAAACCCTTTAGAGCTTTCCTGCTGATGAAGAGCACTTGTCTTGCAGGCTTTCAAGGATCGATGCTTAACTAATGCATGTTAAGTTGTCTATCTCGCCTTCATTCTTGCTGGTTGGGTTCAGAGCCAATCCTCGGCTCCGACTCGGCCATCTTCAAAAACTCGCGAGCTGCTTACTGGCTCGAGGCCCCCTCCATATCCCATGATGCCTGGCGCTAGATAGCCAGATCTCATTTGCTGCTTATGCTACAAGGTTGCGTTTACTGGCTCAGGTCGTATTTTTTCAATTTATTGATATATATTTAGAACTTGTATATTATTAGTTAGAATAATTAGTGTTCATACATAGTTGTAGTATTGTAGGTATTTGTTAGTGTTTAATCCCGCCTTGAAAACTCATTTTCTTCTTAGAGATTTTTCCCCTCCCTCCCCCAGTCCCATTTTCCTCTTTAAGGTAAGCCATTTCAGTTAGAGGCTTATCCTTGTTTCCTTTTTTAAGGTAGTAAAAATTTTTTCATTAGAAATTGTGGTAGTTGGTAGGTCCATTTAGCCTTTCTTATATTATAAAGTGTGTGTGTGCTGTTAGTGTGTGGTAACTTGTGTGGACTGTGTGTTTTTTTCTAGTTACCTACTTCCCTTTGTACTCTTTGCAATTTGATTTTTCCTTTGCAGGAATGTCTAAAGACACAAAAGTGTCTGGATTCAAGAAGTGTGACTCATACTGTCAGAAAATGTCACTGACAGATGGTCACACTTCTCGTGTCTATTGCTTGGGTGTGCTACACCTGCAGGACTCTTGTTCGGCGTGTCACGCCTTTAGTCCAAGAGTCCTGCAGGAGCGTAGGAATAAGCTTATCCTTAGGGGTTTGCTTAAACCTGAAGGATCACCAGCCAAGGCTCAGTCAGTGAAACCTTCCAAGCCATCGAAGCCGCCGGCTCCCAGTTTGGAGCCGTCGTCGGGTGTGGCGTCTGCTTCAATTTCAGTTCCAGCTGGAATGGAAGTACCTATCTCCAAGCCAACTTCGTCTCCGACTGGAGCCGAAGTACCTATCTCCCAGTCGGCCCCGACTCTTCTGTTGGAACCGTCAGGGAGTCAAAAATGCTCCTGATCGCCATCCTTAGAGTTGATACATTTGGCTCCAGGGTCGCCCTTGTTGCAATCGGAGAGAAGTCATCGATCCCACTCTTCTCGGTTGTCTAGACTATCTGACCATGATTTGGAGAGAGTGGTGAGCAGGCTTTTAAAATCGCAGGCCCTGGCTAAAATGCTATCCAGCCCCCGTCATCAGGGTTTGGCTCTACCTGTCTCTGCAGTAGTTCCTCCTTTGACTCATCCCTTGAGCTCAGAGCCGGAGCATGCTGAGGCTGGGATCGTGGGACCTTCGGCACCAATACCTCCCCTTTCGGTTCCATCGTCTGCCCCAATCTCTTCCATGGTTCCGTCCTTGGAAGGGATCTGGACACCAGGACTTTGTCGGCTCTGAGGGGGCGAGTGGCATCGGACCCTTGTCCAACCCCATTCTCCCTCTCAGAGCTTCGGTGCAGGTGAGTTCGGCTCCTACATCGGCTTTGGAGCTGTCTCTCTTGGTGTTGGGAAGGATTCTGGTCTCTTCGGAGCCTTCTCCGATATCGGGAAGAGGCGCCTTTGAGGTCATGAGGGGTGTGCTGGCATCTGAGTTAGCCTCACGGTCAGCCTCATCGGCTCCTCCCCCCATGGTGCCTGCTCCTGCCTCTGCCCCTCCTCCAGACCCCAAGCGTGGGGAACAAGCGCTCCAGGGCACCCCATTGGGTGTATCTTCCTCTTCCGAGGCCTCCCCATTCATTCAGTGGAGCCCCCTCGAAAGAAGAAGTGCAAGAGGAAGCATGTTGACTCCCCTGAGTCTGTCACTTCAGATACCGACTTGGAGGAGTCGGAAGGGTCCCCGAGATCCCGCTCTGAGGACGTCTCTTTCTCAGACATCCTTGAGATTCTTAGGCAGAGGGGGAACCTGGACTACTCTTAACCCTTCCGAGGATGAGTGTTCCTGGACGCGTTGGATCCTGACCCTCCACCTCCTGGGTGTCTCCACCTTTCTGATCCACTGATGTCTGTGGTGGCTCAAAAGGCGTGGTCAGCTCCAGACACAATGGAACCAACTCCCCGCAGGCCCACAAAATTTATTACTGCCCCACAAGACAAGTAATTTCTGACCAAGGGTGTTCCCGTTGATGCCATGGTGGTAGCAGCGGCCACAAAAAAGGAGTTGGCTGAAAATTCTTCACCTGTCCATCCTCCTAATAAGGAATCTAGGACGATGGACAGATATGGGAAGCAGATGTTTTCCTCAGCGACCTTCTCCATGAGGTCATTGAACTATTTGTGCCACTTTACCCGCCTTCAAAGAGATCTCCTTAAAGAGCTAGGAGATACCCTTCAAGATCCATCAGCTGCGGGGGCCCAGGCTAAGGTTGCCTCCCAGCTGGCGACTCTTAATTTGGTAGTAAACTCCTCCATGCGGCTCATCTCTTATGCATACGATGGCGTGAGCAGGGCCACAGGCACAGGCGTGGCTTTGAGGAGGCACGCTTGGATGCAGTTATGCAACTTTGCGAAACCCTTCAGGGCGTCTTTCACCAACATCCCCTTTGATGGTTCTGCTCTGTTTGGACCACAGGTGAAAGATACCCTTACCAGGTGTGAACAGGAAGGCAAGACTCTCTCTGCTGTGGGAGTCCGTTTTTCCACTCCTTCAAGACCGTATCCCAAGGGTCAGAAGAGTGGAAAAATGTGGTTCCGGAAACCCCAGGGAGCCGTGCCTGACACACGTAGAGAGTTCCCTTCCATGGGCAGAGGAGGGAACAACAATAGACGCCACCCTATAGGCAGAGGGGGTCTTCAAAATCAGGGCCAAAGAGAATCTTTCTCTGACAAGTCCTTCCACCATCCCTGAAGTGCTGCCCGGCTGTCCACCTTCGGAGGCAGTCGGGGGAAGATTATCGCTGTACCCAAAAGCCTGGCAAAGTACAACACAAAACAAATAGGTACTGTCTATCATATCTGAAGGCTACAAAATCCCCTTCCTTCGCACTCCACACATTCCCAAAAAATCACTTCCAGATGTTCCACCCAGTCTAAGGGATCAAGCAGTTCAAGAAATTTCAAAACTACTAAGAAAAAGAGCCATCCAGTCAGTCCCAGCAGACCAGCAAGGATCTGGAATTTACTCAAGGTTCTTTTTGGTACCAAAAAAGACAGGGGACTGGAGACCCATTCTGGATCTCAGCAGATTAAACAGGTCTGTTCAAAGAACGAAGTTCCGGATGGTCACGCTACAGTCCATTTTAGCCTTTCTGGGTCAGGACAATTGGATGTGCTCCATAGATCTTCAGGACGCGTACTACCATATCAAAATGGACAGACGCTCCAGAAGATTCCTCCGCTTCCGGCTGGGAGCCAGTCATTATCAGTTCAGAGCTCTGCCCTTTGGTCTCACCACAGCCCCCAGGGTGTTCAACAAATGTTTGGCAGTAGTTACCGCTCACCTGAGACGGCAAGGATTCCAGGTGTTTCCATATTTAGATGACTGGCTCCTTACTGCAACCACCAGGCATCACCTGCTGTGAGCCAGAGACTACACCATTCAAACTTGCTCCAAACTAGGCATCACAATAAATTTCGAAAAGTCTGCATTGTCGCCTTATCAATCTATCACCTTTATAGGCGCAAACTTAAATACAAAGGACATGTCAGCGAGACTTCCAGTAGACAGAGTGTTAGACATTCGATGACATGTGCAGGTCTTATTAGGATGCAAAAAAATTCAGGCCAGATTCATCCTAAGAACATTGGGTCTCATGGCAGCAGCTATCATACTAGTCCCCCTCGCACGTTTTCACATGAGTATTCTTCAGTGGATGCTGTTCACACAATGGTCTTTCCAGCTACTCCCAATGTTTCACATGATAATGATCACACAGTCATGCAAAAACCAACTTGTTTGGTGGATGGTTTCCCCATCATTACACCAGGGCATTTGTTCTTCCTCCTCCAGTAGCTACGGTGACCATGGATGCCTCCCTGATCAGGTGGGGGGGGGCATTTTCAGGGCAGAACAGTCCAAGGCACCTGGCAGCCTCACGAGTACCATCTGCATATCAACGTCTTGGAGATGAGGGCCGTGCTTTTAGCGTTGCAAGCTCTTCAGAACTCTCTTCCCACCAGGACCATTGCAATTCAAACAGACAATATGTCAGTAGTATGGTACATCCACAAGCAGGGTGGAACCAAGTCCTACCCCTTATGTCGAGAAGCACTCAGACTTTGGCAGTGGGTGATCTCTTCCCAATGGTTTCTGATAGCAGACAGGCTGAGCAGAGCAATTCTCATACCTCACGAATGGTCTCTCAATCAGACTGTGGCAGACAAAATCTTCGCAAATGGGGTCGGCCTTGCTGCGACCTTTTTGCCACCCCCTTCAACAGCAAGTGCGACAATTTCTTCTCTCTCCTCCCACTTCCTGGACACTTCCCCAGAGACACTGTAGTTCACGATTGGCCTCAGGGACTTCTTTATGCATTCCCTCTGTTTCCCCTGATTCGCAAACTTAATACAGAAAGCTACCACATTGGGATGCAAGATGATCCTCATTGCCCCTTACTGGCCTCGACAGATTTGGTTCTCGTTCCTGCATCATCACCTTCTGGAGCAGCCGTGAACCCTGGACCCACTTCCAGACCTCCTGATCCATCATTCGGGCAGGCTGCACCAATATCTTCAATCTCTCCAGCTCACTGCTTGGTTGCTCCACTTCCGACCTTAGCCAGGCTTCCGAACATCTCCCACTTGGTGCGTGAAATCATCTTATCCTCGCATAAGTCTACCACTAGAAAAACTTATGCTAGTAAGTGGAAATGTTTTTCCTTATGGGCAGAGACCAGGAATATAGATCCCTTTTCAGCCCCTGTGCACCATATTTTAGAATTTCTAGCGGAACTTTTTCGAGCTGGATCCTCTTCTGCCACAATTAGAGTTCAGCTAAATGCAATTTCAAACTTTCATATGGGCCTACCTGATACAAGCATCATGTCCCATAAGCTTTGTAAAGCCTTTCTTAAAGGGACCACTCTACACAGGCCCCCCAGTAAGAGATCCCCTGCCTCCGTGGGATCTGAATTTGATTTTAGCTTCCCTGATACTGTCCCCCTTTGAACCTGCAGCTTCTTGTTCTTTGAAGTTTCTTTCTTGGAAAACCCTTCTTCTGGTTGCAATTACGTCGGCTAGAAGAGTTTCTGAACTTCAGGCTCTTTGTGTTCGTCCTCCTTACCTAGTTTTTCACAATGATAGAGTTTCTCTTCATACTAACCCTTCCTTTCTTCCAAAGGTTGCTTCTGATAATAATTTGAATCAGTCCATTGACCTACCGGTGTTTTTCCAAATTATTCCAACAAAGCGGAATACAAATTACATCAGTTGGACGTTCATAGACAATTACGCTTTTACTTGCATAGAGCCAAGCAAATCGGAAAATCAGACCAGTTGTTCCTGTCCTATGCTGAGGGTAAACAAGGTATACCGGTGTCGAAAGTAACCTTATCTAGGTGGTTGACATCTATTATTACATTTATATATCAGTTAAGGAATAAAGAGCTTCCTGCTAAACCAAAAGGTCTCTTCACTAGAGCTCTAGCTACTTCAGTGGCCTTTCAGGTAAGATTGCCAATGGAAACTATTTGTGCGGCAGCTGCATGGGCCAATCCTCATACCTTCATTTCACATTATAAGCTGGATGTGGCCTCCAGGAGCAGAGCTGATTTTGGTTGCACTGTTCTGAAGAGTCTGTTCCGATGAGCCACCCAGGATTGAGGTGCTAGGGACGCTGTCCCATCCAGCAAGAATGAAGGTGAGATAGACAACTTAACATTAAGAAGTTATGTACCTACCATAACGTTCCATGTTAGTTGTCTTCTTCTCGCCTTCTTTCTTGCATCCCACCCTCCATCCCCCTATCCTAGTAGACCGAGAAGAGTTCCTTATGTTTTTTTATCACTGGCTGAGTCTTCTCTGGCTATTACTTCTCTCTATTATTCTCTCCAGTAGGTTCATGCATCCTACTACAGTTTACTGTATTATTATTGTTATTATAATTGTTATTATTATGTCTGTAGTTAGGTTTACCAAACGAGATCTGGGTATCTAGCGCCAGGCATCATGGGATATAGGGAGGGGGCCTTGAGCCAGTAAGCAGCTCTCGAGCTTTTGAAGATGGCCGAGTCGGAGCAGAGGATCGGCTCCAAACCCAACCAGCAAGAAAGAAGGCGAGAAGAAGACAACTAACATGGAACATTATGGTAGGTACATAACTTCTTCTTCTCCATTGCTGGCAAATAAGCTCCCTTCGGGGGAAAAACTTCCATATATTTTTTTTTTTTTGACAGAAAGTTAACTTTTTTGGTACTACTTTTAAGCTTGGAAAGTATTTATGTGACTTTTAGTCACTTTTTACTAGGAACATTTATTTTATATTGAGGAAAAAAATGTTAAAACTATCTTTTCCTGTCTAAAAGTTGTGTTAAATTGCTTTTGGAGACTGGAGTAAGTATTTAAATTGCTTTACACTGTGTTTTGGGAGGAAAATTGACTTATTTAATATTTACATTTCATTGACTACTGTTGCCAGGCTTCCCTGCAATTCAGGCATCATTTTCAGGTCTATATTAGAAGATCAACATTTAAAAATGTCAAGTCACCTTTACTCGACACGAAAATGTTGAGCTCTTGTTTGTCGAATGGCCAAATCACCGTTCTGTCACACCTGCCCTTTTCCCAACTGTAGTGTGTTCTCAGAGTTAGAATATTTAGTTGGGGGGTGTGGAGGGCAAAGCCCCCCACTTATATGTTTGTTTTTATGTAGTGTTGTTTGCTGGCCTTTGATTTGGCCGTTCGACAAACTCAGAGTTCGACATTTACATGTCGATTAAAGGTGACTTGACATTTTCAAATGTCGATCATATGATATAGACCCTCAATTTCAGCCTTACTATGGAACAACCTACTTGTTTCTCCTTTTTCAGCCACAAAAAGAAAGATTTCCAAGCAGCCTTTGCCCTTTCACCAGGCTACTAAATTGTCTCAGGTGTAGATGGGTGAATCTGCTGTAACCATTTCTAGTTCCTCTGACCATTTGTCTTGTTCCTAGGCTGTCTATGGTGTAGTCACTACAGCCACCTTGGGTCATGGGTTAATTATGCCCTCAGCAGCTGTTGAAGTGCCCTTGCTGGGTAAGGGAGCACCACTCCTGTTGGTCTTGGAAGCATGTGTGGGGAATACTGCTCTGCCTAGCCAGACTGGGGTCAAATGTAGGTTTACGCCTTTATAAATTCCTATCAAAAATAAGCTAAAAGTTAGACATGTATCGTTGCCTTTCTTATTTACTTTGGACAGGAAACATTTACTGGTCTTAGCTCAGGGTTTAGTTCATGCTCTTGACCTCATCAGTTTTGGTGCTATTGATATGAGAAAATTAATTATTCACGGTCTTAAGATGTTCAGGACATTGAACAAGAAAATGATTGTGAAGGGACTTCTGTTATCTTTCCTCAGATTTTCTGAAATTAATTCTGAGGAAAGTATTTCTTCTGATAGTCTATTGGAAGACTTTTATGTTTCTGAAACTATATTCAGAATGAATCAATTGTTTCAGTGGGGACATAATGAGCTTCCACTATATTTAAAGAAATGTTATGATTTGTGGCAGATGAAATTTCTTGGACATACTCCAGTTTCTCCTGTTCTTCCAGCCCTGGAGGATTTATTTATTACAGCCTGTAAGTTGCCTGATAGCCACCCTGCTGCCCTCAATTGGCTGGCAGATTTTATAATGTTCCTCAGTCTTATGTTTTTTCCCTCAAATTTTCTAACCCCTGATCAGACCTCACAGTGATTTCTTTGGTTAATCTAGCTCCTGCTTAACATCTAATAAATGCTACCCCCCCCCATGACAAGGTGAAAGATTTGGGAAAAAGTATATTCTTCTGCAATACTTATGTTTAGAAATCTTAAGTGTTAAGCTCACATTAAAGTTTATGCTTGCCTCTTTTGAGAATATGAGAAACAGTACTGCTTATTTTCCCTCCCCTGAGGAAAATATAATTTTGTGTTGTCTTATTGTAGTCTTATTGCATCCGTGTCTCAAATAATTAAAAGTTTTTTGAAGCATACTTATGATTCAGCTGATGCCACTTCCAGAGTTGCTGCAGCTGGAGGTTTGCTTGGTGGCGTACACAAAACTTTCCTAGGGATAAAAAAACTGAAATGTTGCACCTCCCTTACATAATAAGGTTGTATTTGGGCCATCTGCTGAAGCTATTCTTAAAAAGTGTGATGGATAAGAGAGTGAAGCTGATTAAGGAAGTCTCTCAGATTTTTCAACCTTCCTTCTCCAGATTTGTCAAGGGTTTTACACCCACCTTTTCAACATTTTACAAAAAGCAAAATAAGCAGGCATGCATAACAAGCTTGCTGGTAAATAGACTTTTAAAAAGCAATGGCAAGGGGACTCCAAAAAGAAAGTAGGAGCCTCCCAGAAACAAGAACAGTCCAGCAAGTGTGAATGGCTGTCTGGTGCAGACCCCCCCTCCCCAATTCTTCACAAAAATATGTCCCTCCATTTTGATTTCTGAGAGTAATTCATCAGAGATGTACATGGTAGTGGGACTCTCCTTTCTCTTTAGGGGATCCTGCCTCATCTGCCAGATCACACTTTTTTTTCCTCCTGTCATTCAGCATCTGCTAACTCAGGGGATGGTAGAAGCTGCCCCTCCTTGTCAGAAAATAGAAGGTTTTTGTTCAAGCATATTTTTGGTGCCAAAGAAAGAAATGTCACAGGGACCAATCCTAGATCTTTCCTTTCTAAACCAATTTGCAAAAGTTCCAGAGTTCTAAATGTTATCTCTTCACGACCTGTTACCTCCCATTCCCCATTATGTTTTTAGTGATTTTAGGGATTTAAAGATACTTATCATCACATCCACATTGCACTAGATTTCAAACATTTTTTAAGGTTTTCTGTGTCTGGATCACACTTTCAGCACTCTGCTTTACCCTTCAGGTTATTCATTTCTCCATTCAAAAAGGTGTAGCTCCAGTGATAGCCTTTTCAGACTATCACTTGTCCTTATGTAGATGCCTTGGTTATCTTTGCAGAGTCTATTTCAAGATGTTCTGATTCTCTCACTTAGGTGAGAGATCTTCTACTTAGACTGGCATTTCAGGAGAACATCCAAAAGTTTTTTTTGATTCCTCACAGGATTGCTATCCTGAGGTGTCTCTTGGGTGCCTCACTTCAAAGAGTTTTTCTTCCAGAAGAAAATGTAGATCTTTATCTAGTTCTATTCCTCAGTTTTTCCACTGAAACAAGACCTCAGCATGGCAGTTTCTCAAGATACCAGGATTCATGACGTCCATGATTCTCATGATTCTTGTAGCCAGAGTTCACACAAGAAAAACTGAACGATACTTAAAATCAGTATGGTCCCAATGTCAAGATTCTCTGACATTCCAGATTCCAGTTTAGGGATTTGTGAAAAGGGAACTTGTTTGGTGGAGAGACCAGTTGTGTCTGAATCCAGGTCTTCCATTTCCTTTCCAGCTTCAGTACAGTCTGTAACTGTAGACACATCAGACTTTTCTTGGAGAAAAAGTGCAGAGTCTTTTGGACAAAAAAAGAGACCAAGACGCAAAAATGCAGACGAGATGTTGGCAGTAATAAATGCTGTCATCTCTCTCAGTTGTCTTAAGAGTCCTAGGACCATTAGAAGTGGTTGCATAGAACACTACAGTAATGTGGTTCATATGTGTGTGTGGGGGGGGTCAGATCTTGCCCTTTGTTCAGGCTAGCCATGGTCAGCTGGCATACAGCTTTTCATCAGAAGCTGACCAGGACAGGCACTTATGATATTAACTGAATCAGGTGGGTTTCCAGGAATTGATCCAGCTGTGGGGAACACCTCAGATACATCTGTGTGTTTCCATTCACAACAATCAGTTGGAAAAACTATGCTTCAGGACTCGATGCAAACAGTTCTGGAAAACAAATGCATTCTCTTTTCCCTGGAAGGGAATATTCCTGCATGATTTTTTTCACCCTTTCCAGTGATATCTAGGATCAATGTGAAGATGGGAAAGGACTCTCCAAAAAGCATTGTGGTGACTCCCTTCAGTTCTAGGCAGCAGTGGTTCTTCCTTCTTTCAGAAATAACCAAGAGCAATTACCACATGCTTCCTCACAGACTGGGCCTACTCACTTAGGACGGGGAATGTTTGATAATCCCAACTCAGAATAACTTCAACTCATGGCCTGGATGAGAGAGTCTTAACACCTTTTAGGCATGTATTTTCTGAGGATGTGCAGCAGGTATTAAAGTAGGCAAGAAAACCTGCTATTAGGAAGTCATGTATTAACAAACAGAAAAGATTTTTTAGTTTGTGCCAAGAAAATAATCAAAACCCTTTATGGCTAGTATTTCTTTGGTTCTGCAATATTTGTGTGAGTTATTATCCACTGGCCTTTCTTACTCCTCTATCAAGGTTTATTCTTTGACCATTTCAGCATGTCTGCCCATAAATCTTCCCTTTTGAATGCATTCCCATGTCAAAATGTTTTTGAAACTGGTATTACTTACCAACCCTCCAAGAATAGAGCTGTCTCCTCCTTGAGATCTTAGTTTTGTTTAAAAAAATGAATTATTCTTCCATTTGAAAAGCAATGGCAAGGGAGCTTCAAAAAGAAAGGAGAAACCACCCAGAAAGGCTCATCAGGCTGATTTGAGGTTCTTAACATGGAAAAAAGTTTTGCTCTGACTTCTGCAAGAAGTATATTTGAGTTGCAACTGTTAAAGTGGGCCTACCTTATTTCATTTTCCACAAAAGTAGGATTTCCTTAAAAAGTAATCCTTCCTTTATGCCTAAAGTGGTATCCAACCTTATTTTGAGCTTATTCTTTCCAGAGCCTGTAAATGAGGGAGAAAGGATTGTCCATACTCTGAATGACCACAGACAATTCAGCTATTATGTTGACAGAATTAAAACATTCAGAAACTCTGATCAGCTTTTGATTTCTTATGGAGGTAATATGAAAGGACAACACGTGTCAAAGCAGTCTGTCTCCAAATGGTTGTCTCATGCTAATACCTTTTGCTATACCCACCACAATAAGGTAATTCTGGGCAAGGTCAAGGCTTACTCTACCTGGGCCTTGACTTTTTTTTTAAAAATGTTGGATTCTATAAGTATTCTAGATGTAGCAACTTGGTCCTCTGTACATACCTTTGTAAAGTACTGCAAACTTGATTCCTTCTTCAGGTCTAGGGCAGGCTTTGCTAGGACCATTCTGCGTGGGCTCCTGGAGCACTCTCCTTCCTCCTTCCAGTTAGTATAAGTTATGGTAGTCTACCCATGTAGCTAATGTCACCTGCAGCAGTGATCAAATGATGAACATAGTAAAGTCTACCCATGTAGCTAATGTCACCTGCAGCAGTGATCAAATGATGAACATAGTAAAGTGGATAAGTAAACTTGCCAGAAGAGTGGATAACAGTAGATGTTCGAATGATCACTGTTGCAGTAGCCACACTCTGTTGTTGCTTGGGTGAAGACTTTTATTTTTACTTTCCTATCATTGACCTTTTCAGGGCTATATCTTCCCTCTCTTAGTTGCCTTGAAAACTCTGAAGGGCTTGATGCCCAGACCAATCTTTCTTCAACTCTCAATCAGCTCTCCTCAAGGTAGTCAATGATTTTGGCATGTGGAAGATGCCCTTAAGCTTTGGAAACTGGACGGCTGTTATATTCTTTGCAGGAAATAACCCATAAACCTAAAGCTAATGCAGCAGTGATTAATCAAACATAAGTGTTATAGTGAGTCTACTAACACAATTACTTTCATGGTCTATGCTGCTGTAAAAGCATAGAGTTATCTCCTAAAAGCCAAATACAGTTGCACATTGTCATAACGCAAAATGAATTTATGCTACAGCAACTTTCCCACAAAACAAATGTAGAAAAAGTCTCAAATAAAGTAACAGCAGACTTGATAATCTCCCCCTCTCTGTGTAAAGGAAAACGGCATCGGTTAACAATTTGCACAGAGATTCACTTGCCAGTATGGCATATTCCTTCATCATGTACCATTAGAACCCCAAGGGTGGAAGACCCTTTCTTTGTAAGGCAGTTTGCCAGCTGCTTTTTTGTAGCTGACCACAGGATAATGCTGTGGTTTCTTTTGGTCTGAATGTTTTCTTTTACTCTACTGATTTCCAAGTAAAGTCTTTTTTTCTGTGGCAGGGTTAGTAAAGGTGATTGCCATGAACATAGACTAAATATCTCTGACATAGATGATCTGAAGGATGACATGCCTTGCATCTTCCAGATCATAAACACACTTCTTGAGTTTCCACAATCATCCAACAGGAGGGGAACAGGCATAAACATCCAGAGAGAGTTCCATACGTTTCAGAATTGCCAACTTCATGTCCATTGAATGAACTTTCCACTGATTTTGCCGAAGTATTGCTAAAAGTAGATGAAGAGATTCTGATACACATGTTGGTAAGTCTTCTTGATGTTCTTTTAGGCAAAGTTCTTCAAACTCTATGGTAATGATGTGCTTTGGGTATAATTCATCATGGAATCACCTTAGATGGACACACCTATCTGGGGTAGATACATTTTTGGCCAATATTAATAACTTTTTCTAAGACATTATTATATTTTCAGCTGTATATGTCGTCATGATGTGGAGATTTGAATCCCGTTTCTCCTGCAGTATCACCTAGGTGTAAAAGTTTCAAGTTTTACCAGTTCTTGTGTTTTCTTGTAGCTTTACCCAACCCACTCTAGATTTAGCTGTTCGTTACACCCCTTTTGCTCTGTCTATGAATCTTATGGTTAACCTTTTTTCAGACTGAGGCTTCCATCTTGTTGCAGCATCTGTGGCGGCTGCTTTCCAACAGTGCCATATTTTTCTTTAGTCACAATGGCATTCTTCATCTCATCTTCATTTCCCCTTTCAGAGTTCCTTGGTATCATTTTTGGTGTCTTTCACCTCAGCATTGTTGGTTTTATTCATGCTCTAGTCTTCCACTTCCATCTTGACTTTACAAAGCCTTGAACTATATAGCCTTGTACAAATACTGCTACTATTCACAAATTCCAGTGGCAACTGTGGTCCTTTTCACTTTGCATAGTTGCCCTTTTTGTAGTGTAGAACCTACAGAAGTATACATATGGTGATCTTCATAAACCACAACTAGAAACACCAGTACCAAGAAAAGAAAGAACAATTTAGGTTCAGTTAATGGTTAAGTGCTTTTGTCTCTTTATTATCACAAGACTTCATCATGCCAAAATACACTGCATCTCTGTTGCTTCATAACAAAATCATTAATCATGATCAAAAAGACCAATGAGCATACAGTCTTAATTGTTATCAAATGGCATCACATTAAGTAAAATAAACTCATCTTTAAATAACACTTAATACTTAAATTGTTTTTCCATCTGGGAAAAATCTCAATGATTAAAAAACAATTATTACATTAATTCTTTACATTCTAATATGGTGTCATAGTCACAGTCTCATAATATAAGCAGAATATAGTCTATACTCTATACCCGCAAATAAATTCAACCTGTGGGTTATTGGACCCGACTCCAAAGCAAGACTGGCCATATCCAAAAGACTTCAGCCCACTGAACTCCACCTCCCGTACCTATAATCCCTAGCTCAACTAGGACTACCTCAGATCTTGTTTGCTGCCTTCCTGGACACCAGCTTGGTTGATAGCTTCATGGGGTGCATCCTTTTTGTGGGGTTACAGTGTAGCTTGATCTTGTTCCCTGTTCCCCTACCCTAGTTTTGTATTTTTACTAGTTGTTTGTTGGTGTAGTTTGTTTTTTCTGATAGTTAAGTAGTGTAGATAATTAGGTTTAAGAGTGTGTTGTTTTGATTTGTTCTTGTTTACGGGCTGTTCCTGCCCCGTGTGGGTTAGAGTAGTATATTATTTCTTGCTTTTTGTTTCTGAGATGTTGGGTTCCTTGTTGTTTTTCTTTTTTAGGAGTCTGGAGAAGGGTTTAAGAAATTTGTGGCATGCAGTCATAAGCTCTCTTCTCAAGATGCTCTTGATGAGGTGAATGTCCCTAATACAATACACACACACCTAAGTCCCTGTGCTCCTTCTGTGAGAGCTTTGGCACTTGCATTGTTAATAAGAGAAGGGCCTAGTTGGTCCTGAAAGGTCTTGTTCCTGTCTGATGACTCCTCTTTTTCTTCTTCTGGCAAGGGCAACAAGGGCGAATGTGGTCATAAAGGAGGGCTCTAAAGTCTCCAAACCTTCAAAGGAAGACCAAAAACAATCATTTCCCTCTTATTCTGGTCTACCAGATCCATTTCCCTGGTGGCTTCATCACCATCATCAGCTCTGACATCTTGGAACTGATCACCTTCAGTGCTGACTGCAGGGAAGGCTCCTTCTCTCACTATGAGTGTCTTAAGTCCTTTCTTGTCAAAGAGCTCCCTCAGGTAGGAACTTTTCTCCCTTCTACTTCATGGGAGTTCTTGCAGGAGTTATCCCTGTCTCCACACTGGCTCTGAGCTTCTGCAGTTTTGATCTGGTCTTTAAAGCTGTCATCCAGCAGACGAGTCTCCATCTGTGGCAATGTTAGCTTGGTCATCCCATTGGGTTAGAAGTTTGAGACCTGCTGACTAGTAGCAGTTGAGGCAATCCTTCATACAAGCCCAGGTGCACTTTGAGCTGATCCTTTGGATACTACAAATCTGGGGTCATCAGAACCAGTTGCCTTTCTTTCCCCAGGTGAGATCTGACAGCTTGGCTGATCTGTGCTCCTACTTCAGCCTTGATGTCCTCAACCCTGACAGCTTTGGAGTTGAGCAGAGTTTGGAGATGACATGTTGAGACTGGGGTTTCTGGATTGGGTTCAACTGTTCTGGTTTCAGGGTCATCCCTCCCACTCGTTGCCTCTGCTCTTGATAGCTTGACTCTGGTATTGGCTTTGGAGCAGGTTGGAGAGGCTCCAGAGTCCAGTATGTCTTCTGGATGTATGTATCATAGGTTTGAGGGTTCCTGATGGCTAGCTTCAGCCTCTGCCTTTGGCACTGTATAGAGGATGCTCTCTCATCAGGAGAAAAAATGATCATTTGCAACCAGTATCCCTCCATCTTTAATGTCTGCGCTTGTGGACACATGTCAGTCTGCTCTGGGGCAGCCCAGGTGTTGTATATGCATTCAAAGCATCAATTTTCTTCTTTCCATCACTATCAGTGATAAGGGAAACAAAGTTAACTTTTTGAATGTTTGTATTGATAGATTATGAACAACGATGCTTTAAAAGTAATGTATATAGAACAAAGACATTTAACAACAATTAACGGTACTTTAGCAGCCAGCATTCCCACTTTATGAAATGGAATATTTGTAGAGGACATGTCATCAGGTTAAGTAGGTTAATCAGTGGCAACTTAGCCTTTAAGGAAGAAATTGAGTTTTTAGTGCATATGTTTGTAAATAGGGGCTATGCTAGGGATAAATTAGAAGAGATTAAAGAAGTAGTAGTTACTTATAGAACCACTAACTTTTCTCCTATCCTCTTAAGTGAGTTTACTATTAAAAAAAGATAAGATAGATCCAAATGGTCCAGACAATGATGGAAGGTGTCAAACCTTCCCGAATCCCATCAGTATGGATTCTAAAGAGATTAGAGAGATAGTTATAGACAACTGGATGGTTATTTTAGGAATTACAGACTTAGCCAAAATGGTGGGAAATATTCCCAACGCTGTTTATAAGAAAAATATAAATTTAAAAGGGTTATTGGAGAGACGTAGATCTGGTGATGATCCACTAACATCTGGCTCAGTTGGTGCTTATCCATTATCAAGGTGTAAATATTGAAGGTTCATAAATTCTACACATAGTGTGTATGTGAAGCATTTAAACAAAGCTGTTATGGCTAGCTACAGGTTTAATTGTAAACCCTTTGGTATTGTTTACTTAGCAAACAGTTGTGAGAGCTACTATGTGGGTAAAACCACAAGAATGCTCTAACAGAGAATTTATAAACATATAATGGCTATTAGGAACGAAGTATTTTTAGAAATATATTGGCCAAACATGCATCTGAGTGTGTAAATTAAAAAAAAATTGTATTTTCTTGTATTGGAAGGAGTGGACCAGTCACTATTTATTGATGGTTTTAATACTACACTTAATTGTAAAGAGGTTAAATGGCAAATTGCTTTGGCAGCTGATAAAAAGGTTTAAATGGTACTAACAATATTAAATGTCTCAAAAAATAAGAGGGTAGTAGCACTTTAAGAAAAGTGGAATTTTAAGATTAAATGTAAGCACAATCAGTGATGGTGTTTCGTCAAAAGGTTTTTAAACATATAAAGTTACATCATAAGTTAATAGTATTTAATGAATTAGTTTAGGGATTAATATGTTCTGATAAAATTCTTGTAATTAAAGAACAAAAGCGCTAAACATTCTGTACTGGTGCTGCGGGGGATCTGTTCATTTGGGAACATTTTGGTTACATAGCTGTCTAAGAAAGAACATGAAACATGTACAGGGGGCTGAACTGGGTTAGTAGTGTAAAAAGATATGTAGTGAATAAAATAGGAATCTGTGGGGTAGCTGGCAAGTCGAAACCGTGACACTAATTTTTAAGTGGATTCAAAATATTAAATTGCACAGGATTTACATGTAGCGCTAAGCTGGCTGTTTGACCATCTTTACCACTGCCTTTGGAATTTGTGACTTAGACCACATTAGATTGCCACAAATATTTCATGATTTGTAGAGCGGTTATGATATTGATCATTACATCAGTTTTGCAGTAATGCTGACAAATGGAATGTATCCTGCCAAGGATACTGTATGCCCTGTTAGTATGCCAAAACTCATACACTCTTTTCTCAAGCACCATACATCCCTCCTTAGACCCTCGTATGAGGGCTGTGTGCTGGTACATAGAGGGATATACAGATACAAAATCCTCAGAATGTTTTTGCCACCAGTACACGAAGCAAGGTGTCATCTATAGCTTGATCTTCCAACTATTCAAAAGTATCCAGTTTTTCACTATGAGCAAAAGCTAAGTACCACACTGGGGACCCTTCCTCTTTCTTATATTTTTGTATTAGAATTTTCTTAATGTCATCCATGAGAGGCAAATGCTTCTGTGGTAAACAGATTTCTTACAAAGACAGACATTCACAGTATCTATTATTTTGTTTGTTTAAAGCTGAAATATAATGTTAGGGACTGTGCCATTTGTTAGGCTTTAATCTCAAAAACCTTAACGAGTTTTCTCTGTTCTCAAAACATTTACTCAGAGAATAAATGTCTGACAGCTCTTGCGTGAGCTACCATGTCCTCCGAAATTCCCACCTTGGAATAAAGGAGAAGAAAAATGACATCTGTGCTTCATCTTCCTTATCTATCTCAGACATACTTATTAAGGCTATTCTGAAGCCCACAGACTATCTGACCTCTAGACCAGTTCCCTCTGTCATGATACTGCTGGAGACTAACATGGAGCAGCCTACTGACACATCCCATCTGACCCATCAGATGACCACTAAGGCCTCAGAAGGGGGTACTAGTGATCTCTGAATGACATGACAGTGTTCCTCAAATCTTAGTATGTAATAACCCTGGTTCGCTGATGGAGATGCATCTGGGATCCAGTAATTTTCATGTAGTTTCCTTAGAAACCTCTAAAAAGACAAAGTAAAATCTAAGCATCCCTCTTTCCAGCTGCTCTTGTTTCAAGAGATCGTCATCAAGAACAGCAGAATTTTTCTTAGGGGTTGTTCAAAGCTCTTATGGAACTTAAACCCCTTCATTATTTTCCTTCCACACTGTCTGTCTACCCCCTTAAAAGGCAAAGGGATGAGTAATTTGAAGAGGATTATTCCTCTGAGTCAGAATCTGTTCTGTTGGATTAGTCTTTTCAGATCCATTTCCCTTTGAGATTTGTATCTGAATCTAGAGATACCATGTTCTTTCACTCCCCTCAGGAAGAACTCCTCTTTGAAGAAACTATTCAAAGTGCTCTGATTCACAAGACAGATATTATAATATTTACATATGGAAGATTCCAAGCCTTTTCCTGTCCCTTCAGTTCTTGAAGCTTTAGAAGAAACTTTGCTAGCTGTTTTCTAACTCTTGAGTCACAGCCACCTGCACCAAGAAAGCCTGACAGATATTACAAAGTACCCTGACACACACAAATATTTGAATAAAAATCCAGTATCTGATCCTGCAGGTGTTTCTACAGATGCTGATAAACCCTCTAAAGGTTTTCCCATCTTCCAGTGCTCTCCTAGTTGACAGGGCTAACTTAAACCATGTTTAGGTATGAGAAAAAAGTGTTTGAATCAGTTACTTTATCTTTTCATGCTGGTAACTATCAAACGCACATTAAGAAATCTCATCAATTTTTGACAACATGAACAGACTTTTGCCTAATATCCTTGGCAATGACTTTAAAGCAGCAATGCAAAACAATATATCTGAAGTAGGCAGACTTCATATGTCTGCAACCTGTGGGTTCGGATCCGACATCGGATCCGAGCCGGCAGTTCAAAAGCTTTAGGATCCGAGCTCCTAGCTCCTCCCTTTACCCATAATCCCCTGCCAAGCCCTGACTGACCTCAGATTTCGTTTGCCACGTTTCAAGTAGCTGACGGATTTGCGAGCTCCTACTAGCAAGTACTTTTCTAGTATCTTTTGACAGAAAAATTTCTTTTTTTCTCAAAAAATTAACAAGTGTGAGTGTCATTAGGCTATTCTCCTCCCTTTAGTTTAATTTTTTCTCGGGTTTAGCGTAGTTGTGTGTTTGTTGGTGTGTTTTGTTTTAGGCCTGTTAGGTGTAGTCATGTCGGAAGCCCCTAAGGCTATATTTTCCAAAAATCGAGTGTGGCCACAAGCTTTCTCCAGCCGATGGCCACACTCAGTAAGCAAGAATGTCTGGGGGTTGAACACCTGTCATCTGGTTGTACCATATGTGCAGGGTTCAACCCCCGGGCTTTAAGGGAGCAGAGGTCGAAGTTGGTTCTGGTGGGACTTTTCCCTCCTGAATCGGCTTCGGCCTCTTTCCCTGCTAGTCAGCAGCCCTCTCCGGGTAAGTTGGTCTCCCTTCCTCCGGCAGGGACTCAACCTCCCACCAAGAAACCGGAGGATAGGGAGACCAGGAGGGACAAGGAGAGGCACAAGGAAGGGCACCACAAGCGGCGGGACGAAACCTCTGTCTCGGCCCCCCCCCCTAAGCGTGCCTCTCCTTTGCCTTCTAGATCTCCTCCTCCTCATCTCCATTCCCCCCGGTTCTCTCCTGGACCCGAGGAGGTGGAGACTAGACCTCTATCGAGGTCACCGAGGCGGCACTCTAGGTCCGCCTCGGTGGCCTCATTCAGGTCAACATTTTCAATGTCAGACGCTGATATGGACCGGATAATGAGGCGTTTCATCCAGGCCCAGATGCAGATGGGAGTGCTCCTGGCCCCCCCATCCGGGTGGGGCCTCGACCACCTTTTTCTCCCCCATAGCTCCTTCTCTGATCCGACTCCCGGGTTCGGAGCCGGGCAGAGTTGGACCCGGGGGTGGGTCGGATCCGATTGGTCGGAGCACCTCGGATCTAATCCATCCCTTGAGTGCTTCGGGTACTTCGGACCCGACCTCTCAGAGCCATGGGCCAAGCCTCGGATCCGAGGGAGCTGGTGTATCTTCGACTCCGTCTAGGTCGGAGCGCACTGGTCTCTCGGATCCGACGGTTTCGGTGCCGGCTCTGATCCATGCGTTGGATCCTAGTGGAGGTCGGCTCTCGGGTCTTAGAGAGGTCGGCTCCCCCTCGGCCTTCGACGTTGTGGAAAGGGCTCTGTCGAGGACATCCGGACCCCCGGTCCCTGTCTCGGCTTCATCCCGCACTCCCTCGCAGCTGGGCCAGGCTCCCATCAGCCGGTCCCAGGGACAGCCCACCTCAATGTCCCAAGTGGTTCCCTTGGAACATCTGGTTGCTGGTGAGGACTCCTCGTACAGTCCCCCCGAGGAGGTGCCTCGTAAGCGTAAGTGTAAGAGGAGGCACGTGGACTCCCCTGAGTCCATTACCGAAGACACAGACTTGGAGGAAGGGAGGGCTCACCAAGATCACCCAGAAGACGCCTCCTTTGGAGACATTATGGAAATGTTAAGGATCGGGGTGGTCTGCCCCCAAGGCCTCCTTGGATGAGTCTGTGTTCTTGGAGGCATTTGAGGCGGGCCCATCTACCTCTTGGGTGTCCCCTCCTGCCGATCCTCTGGTGGACCTTATTGCCACCAGAGCGTGGAAGGACCCGGACACCGTCGAGCCTGTTCCCAAACGTCCGGACCGTATTCTTAGTCCCCCAGCGGACCGCACGTATTGGAGTAAGGGACCCCCAGTAGATGCCATGATGATGGCTGCAGCCACAAGGAGGGAATTAGCTCAAGAAAGTCCCTCCATGCATCCCCCGAGCAAGGAGTCCCGCTCAATGGATCGCATTGGGAAGTGAGTCTTTAGTTCAGCAACCTTCTCCCTGAGGGCACTGAACTACATGGCACACGTGATAAGGATGCAGCGAGACCTGATTAAGGAGTACGCTGCATCCCCCCTAGAGTCCATGTCGGCGGAGGACAGACAGGTGTACTCCACCCGTATGGCCACTCTAATACTTCTCTGCGGCTACTGTCTCACGCAACTGAGGGAGCCACTAGAGCTAGCGGATCAGTCCTTGTTATGAGGCGTCAGGCCTGGCTCCGCCACTGTAACTTCACAGAGCCCTTCAAAGTGACCTTCGTGAATGCCCCCTTCAATGGTTCTGCCCTTTTTGGCAAAACTGTTCGCGAAACGCTTGTCCAGAGTGAAAAGGACGGGAAGACGCTGTCTGCCGTCGGAGTCCGCTTCTTAGCTCCCCAGAGGTCCTTCTCGAAGAACCAAAAGGGACAGAAGAAGATGTGGTTCCAGAAATCGCAGCAATCCCAACCTGCTCCGGACAACCAGTCCTTTCGTGGCAGAGGAGGACAGGGGGGTCACCGTCCTAGAGGCAGAGGGGCTCCTAGGAACTTTGGGTCCAGAGAACCTTTCTCTGACAGACCCACGCAGCAACCCTGATGGGTTGCCCGGCTGCCCATCTCTGCAGGCAGTCGGGGGGTGGTTTTCGAGGCACCTGACAACATGGGAGTCAATCACGTCAGACCGTTGGGTGCTTCGGGTGATATCCAGAGGCTATTCAATTCCTTCGCTATTCCCAGATCCCAAAACCTCCCCGGCGTACCACCTGATCAAGATGTTGGGTTCCTTGTTGTTTTTTCTTTTTTGATCTGGAGAAGGTTTGAAATTTCGCTGGCATGGCTCTCTTCTCAGATGCTCTTCATCAATTAGATATCCCTATTACAATACACACCTAGTCCTATTATATTAAGGCTTTGCATTGTTAATAAGAGAAGGGCTGGATGGTCCTGAGGTCTTGTTCTCTCAGTGACTCCTCTTTCTTCTTCTGTCAGGGCAACAAGAGGCGAATGAGGTCATAAAGAGGGGCTCTAAAGTCTCAAACCTTCAAAGGAAGACCAAAACAATCATTTCCTCTAATTCTGGTCTGCGATCAAGATTTCCCCTCAGTGGCTTCATCTGCCTCGTGGCTTTCTGTGTCTTGGACAAATGCCTTTCAATTTTGACTGCAGGGAAGACTCCTTCTCTCACTTATGGTGTCTTGGTCTTCGCCCTCAGAGCTCCTCAGGTGAACTTTTCTCCCTTCACTTCCATGGTTCTTGCCGGATTTATCCCTGTCTCCCACACTGGCTTTCAAAGCTTCTACAGTTTTGATCTGGTCCCCAGCTGTCATCCAGCGGGCGAGGAATTCTCCATCTGTGGCAATATTTAGAAAACATTATTAAGCTGGGTTTAGAAAGTTTGAGACCTGCCTGATAGTAGCAGTTGGCGCATCCTTCATACAGCCCAGGTGCACTGAGCTGAAATGGAATTACTGCAAATCTGGTCTTCAGAACCAATTCAACCACACCACCCTGAGTGAGATCTGACCAACAGCACAATCCACTCCTCTCTTCAACTATTCCTCAGCCTGACAGCTTTCAGATTTGAGCAGAGTTTGGAGATGACTTTATGTGTTGAGAACTGGGGTTTAGTTCAGGTTCAACTGTTTAGTTTTCGGGTCATCCCTCCTCGTTGCCTCTGCTCTTGACTCTGGTATTGTTATTCAGAGCCTGAGGTTGGAAGCTCAGGAGTCAGTATCTTCTGGATCTATGTATCACTTAAGTCACAGGGGGTTCTGATGGTAGCTTCGGCCTCTACCTTTGGCATTGTATGGGGATAACCTCACTATCAGGAGAAAAATGAGTGTTTACCTTCAGTATCTCCATCTTTAATAATATAAAAGCTTGTGGACACATGTCTAGTCTTCTCTAGGGACGGCCCAGTGTTGTATATGCGTTCAAGCATCAATTTCTTTCTTTCCATCACTATCGGTGAATAAAGAAACAGTTAACTTTTTGAATGTTTGTATTGGATAGATTATGAGTACAACTTGATGCTTTAAAAGTAATATATATAGAACAAAGACATTTAACAACAATTATGATCTGCTTTAGCAGCCAGCATTCCCACTTTGTAGAAATGGAATATTTGTAGAGGACATGTCATCAGGTTAAGTAGGTTAATCAGTGACAACTTAGTCTTTAAGGAAGAAATTGAGTTTTTAGTGCATATGTTTGTAAATAGGGGCTATGCTAGGGATAAATTAGAAGAGATTAAAAGAAGCTAGGTAGTTACTTATAGAACCACTAACTTTTCTCCTATCCTCTTAAGTGAGTTTACTATTAAAAAAAGATAAGATAGATCCAAATGGTCCAGACAATGATGGAAGGTGTCAAACCTTCCCGAATCCCATCAGTATGGATTCTAAAGAGATTAGAGAGATAGTTATAGACAACTGGATGGTTATTTTAGGAATTACAGACTTGCCTCAAGGACAGTTCTGATATTAAAGGAGAAAGGTGATTCCAAAAATACTGATAATTACAGGCCTATATCACTTTTGAATATGGACATGAAAATCATAACATCCATTCTGGTGAGTAGACTGAAAAAGGTAATAAACCCAATAATATCAGAGGAACAGGCGGGGTTTATGGATGGGAGACAGACCACGGATAATACCTTAACGTGCTCCATACCTTAATCTCTTATGCGAAATATAAAAACCTGAATTTGTATGCCCTAATTATTGATGCTCAGAAAGCATTTGATAGGGTTAATTTGGTTTATTTATTTGATACATTACCTTATTTTAATATATCTCAACGTTAAGGATACTATATAAAAATGCATGCACAAATTTATTTATAAATCATGAATGCTCGAATAGGATAAAAATCAAAAATGGTACCCGACAGGGCTGCCCATTATCTCCCATCTTATTTAATCTTTACTTGGAGCCCTTATTTTTACACCTTAAGCAAAATGTTTTTTATAATTCTCCTGTACTGTATGGAATAAAGGTTAGGATGGCTGCCTATGCAGATGATTTAAACATATATTGTACCACACCTGTTTCCGATACTGAAAAAATATTAGCTGCAATAGAAATCTTTGAGAGAATTTCCAACTACAAGCTAAATTTTAAAAAATCTAAAATATTCCCATTAAAGACACCCACACCCTTTTCAATGCTACCATTGATAGGAAAAGTAAAAACGGAAGAAAAGATAAAATATCTGGGGATTGCCTTCTCAACTGAAAATAGAGATTTTTTTATAAACAATGTAAAGTCAACTACAGATCAAATAACATTGGATCTTGAAAGATGGAGTAGATTGAAGTTACCAATGATGGCAGGAGCAGCTATCATAAGAATGAATGTTCTTCCTAGAATGTTATATATTTTTAGAGCTGCACAACTCAGAATTACCAAAACATTCTTCAAACAGCTTCATGTAAGATTGGGAAGATTTCTTTGGGAACCTAGGAAGACGAGAATATCATATGAAAAATTGATGGCTCCAAAAAATAAGGGGGGGCTGGAATTGCAGATTTGAAATGTACTATTTAGTGATTCAGGCCAACAGGATTTTAAAGACGTCTTACCGATAGTGATAGTAGAAAATGGACACCCAAATGGATGCTCTTAACGTACAAGTATATAAATGAAGTGGGAGTCAATGCTAAAGCAGTACCCTTTCTAAATAATTTGACAATGAGTAAATATAAGTTAATGGAGCACATCAAAAGCTATGTAACGGCAATTCAAACTCTTTTCGCTTCCTTAAATTTACTAAAATATATGATGGTTTTCCAACCGTTTCATAGGAACCCAAATTTAACAATTGGTGGTCAATTGATTGATCTAAAGAAATTCCCTTTAATCATGGAGTTAACTGTACTCGATTTATATTCTTTTCTAGGAGTACCAGTACATGATATTCTAAAAGAAATGGAACTTCCTATTTCCTATTTAACTATAGTAAGACAGCTAAAAGACTTGGTTATAAACTATTTTAATAACTTTGAAATGAAAGGGGAGGATTTAACCATTTCTCGTAATCTATGGGAAGCGCTGTTGCAGGATAGAAAATATATAACCTCAGCATATAAATTGATAAAAGAGAGGAGGTATAATAATTATATTCTTTTATCGAGTTACTGGAGAGAGAAATTGATATTGCCAGATGACAATAAGATATTGGAGGCATTTAAGTTAACATTAAAGTCCGTATCCCTTCAGAAATTGGTATTTACGCAGCTGATGATATTTAACAATGCATACTATACTCGTCTTACTTTGCACAAATTTGATGCGAAGAATTCACCCATATGCCCACAATGCTTAGATCAGACAGCAGATTTGCTTCACATGTTCTGGAGTTGTAAGTGCATTTATAAATTGTGGAATTCATTAAAATTGCAGTTACAAAAATGGGTTACCAAAATTCAACACTCTCTTGGGAGTTTATGATTCTTCATATTCCCCCGGAGAATCTAGATAAATCAAAAACGATTGTAATTATGAATATTTGCCTATTAATGAAATTATATATAGCCACAAACTGGTTGAACCCAGCCCAGACATCGTGGGAAAATTTCAGATTGTTGGCAATAAAACACATCTTAGCGCATAAACTGTTAATTAGTGACCACAAGAAAAATATCAACAATATAAAAATATGGGAACAAATTTTTAATATTGTTTTGGCTTAGAGGTTACTATCCACTTTTTCTCGGGACCCAGAGTACAGTCTAAATCAACCGTAGATTAGATAGAGAATGTACAGAAAAGACAGATTGTTGGCTTTGATTTGTTAATGTTGGATTTTTTATTATTTTCCTTTTGATTGTTAGTGCTGTACCTTTGATCAATACATGAGGTTGATATATATGTGAAATTAACCAATGGAAGCATCTTGTATATATTGTATATAATGTGTGAATTTGTAATATGGTTGTGAAAAATAATAAAAAATGATTATTGAAAAAAAAAGGAATTACAGACTTAGCCAAAATGGTGGGAAATATTCCCAACGCTGTTTATAAGAAAAATATAAATTTAAAAGGGTTATTGGAGAGACGTAGATCTGGTGATGATCCTGTAACATCTGGCTCAGTTGGTGCTTATCCATTATCAAGGTGTAAATATTGAAGGTTCATAAATTCTACACATAGTGTTTATGTGAAGCATTTAAACAAAGCTGTTATGGCTAGCTACAGGTTTAATTGTAAATCCTTTGGTATTGTTTACTTAGCAAACAGTTGTGAGAGCTACTATGTGGGTAAAACCACAAGAATGCTCTAACAGAGAATTCATAAACATATAATGGCTATTAGGAAAGAAGTATTTTTAGAAATATATTGGCCAAACATGCATCTGAGTGTGTAAATTTAAAAAAAATTGTATTTTTTTTGTATTAGAAGGAGTGGACCAGTCACTATTGATGGTTTTAACACTACACTTAATTGTAAAGAGGTTAAATGGCAAATTGCTTTGGCAGCTGATAAAAAGGTTTAAATGGTACTATTAATATTAAATGTCTCAAAAAATAAGAGGGTAGTAGCACTTTAAGAAAAGTGGAATTTTAAGATTAAATGTAAGCACAATCAGTGATGGTGTTTCGTCAAAAGGTTTTTAAACATATAAAGTTACATCATAAGTTAATAGTATTTAATGAATTAGTTTAGGGATTAATATGTTCTGATAAAATTCTTGTAATTAAAGAACAAAAGCGCTAAACATTCTGTACTGGTGCTGCGGGGGATCTGTTCATTTGGGAACATTTTGGTTACATAGCTGTCTAAGAAAGAATGTGAAACATGTACAGGGGGCTGAACTGGATTAGTAGTGTAAAAAGATATGTAGTGAATAAAATAGGAATCTGTGGGGTAGCTGGCAAGTCGAAACCGTGACACTAATTTTTAAGTGGATTCAAAATATTAAATTGCACAGGATTTACATGTAGCGCTAAGCTGGCAGTTTGACCATCTTTCCCACTCCCTTTGGAATTTGTGACTTAGACCACATTAGACTGCCACAAATATTTCATGATTTGTGGAGCGGTTATGATATTGATCATTACATCAGTTTTGCAGTAATGCTGACAAATGGAATGTATCCTGCCAAGGATACTGTATGCCCTGTTAGTATGCCAAAACTCATACACTCTTTTCTCAAGCACCATACATCCCTCCTTAGACCCTCGTATGAGGGCTGTGTGCTGGTACATAGAGGGATATACAGATGCAAAATCCTCAGAATGTTTTTGCCACCAGTCCACGAAGCAAGGTGTCATCTATAGCTTGATCTTCCAACCATTCAAAAGTATCCATTTTTTCACTATGAGCAAACGCTAAGTACCACACTGGGGACCCTTTCTCTTTCTTATATTTTTGTATTAGAATTTTCTTAATGTCATCCATGAGAGGCAAATGCTTCTGTGGTAAACAGATTTCTTACAAAGACAGACATTCACAGTATCTATTATTTTATTTGTTTAAAGCTGAAATATAATGTTAGGGACTGTGCCATTTGTTAGGCTTTAATCTCAAAAACCTTAACGAGTTTTCTCTGTTCTCAAAACATTTACTCAGAGAATAAGTGTCTGACAGCTCTTGCGCGAGCTACCATGTCCTCCGAAATTCCCACCTTGGATGGTCCCTCACAGTCAAAAAAGAATAAAGGAGAAGAAAAATGACATCTGTGCTTCATCTTCCTTATCTATCTCAGACATACTTATTAAGGCTATTCTGAAGCCCACAGACTATCTGACCTCTAGACCAGTTCCCTCTGTCATGATACTGCTGGAGACTAACATAGAGCAGCCTACTGACACATCCCATCTGACCCATCAGATGGCCACTAAGGCCTCAGAAGGGGGTACTAGTGATCTCTGAATGACATGACAGTGTTCCTCAAATCTTAGTGTGATAACAACCCTGGTTCGCTGATGGAGATACATCTCGGATCCAGTCATTTTCATGTAGTTTCCTTAGAAACCTCTAAAAAGACAAAGTAAAATCTAAGCATCCCTCTTTCCAGCTGCTCTTGTTTCAAGAGATCCTCATCAAGAACAGCAGAATTTTTCTTAGGGGTTGTTCAAAGCTCTTATGGAACTTAAACCCCTTCATTATTTTCCTTCCACACTGTCTGTCTACCCCCTTAAAAGGCAAAGGGATGAGTAATTTGAAGAGAATTATTCCTCTGAGTCAGAATCTGGTCTGTTGGATTAGTCTTTTCAGATCCATTTCCCTTTGAGATTTGTATCTGAATCTAGAGATACCATGTTCTTTCACTCCCCTCAGGAAGAACTCCTCTTTGAAGAAACTATTCAAAGCGCTCTGATTCACAAGACAGATATTATAATATTTACATATGGAAGATTCCAAGCCTTTTCCTGTCCCTTCAGTTCTTGAAGCTTTAGAAGAAACTTTGCTAGCTGTTTTCTAACTCTTGAGTCACAGCCACCTGCACCAAGAAAGCCTGACAGATATTACAAAGTACCCTGACACACACAAATATTTGAATAAAAATCCAGTATCTGATCCTGCAGGTGTTTCTACAGATGCTGATAAACCCTCTAAAGGTTTTCCTATCTTCCAGTGCTCTCCCAGTTGACAGGGCTAACTTAAACCATGTTTAGGTATGAGAAAAAAGTGTTTGAATCAGTTACTTTATCTTTTCATGCTGGTAACTATCAAACGCACATTAAGAAATCTCATAAATTTTTGACAACATGAACAGACTTTTGCCTAATATCCTTGGCAGTGACTTTAAAGCAACAATGCAAAATATTTTCTTCTGCCTGTCAAGCTACATGTCATTCTGTTAAATGTGCATATGATGTGGCAGATGTTTCTTCCAGGGCCGCTGCCTCTGATTCAGTGCTGAGAAGATACTCCTGCCTAAGACTCTAGTCTCTAGCAGAAGATGTAAAAACAAAGCTTCTGGGTGTTACTTTAGATAAAGACTTCCTTTTGGGCCTCTGTCAGAATGACATATTCAAATAATTGGAAGAAAATGGCAAATTTATGCAAGGATTCAAACAACCTATGCAACTCTTTCTTTCCTTAGTTTTATGCCTTTTGAGCAGGTAATAGATTCATAGGTGTGTACTGGGGTACTGGTCCTGAAGCCCATACAAGCCTAGCCCAAGAAGATTCCCTGGCACCATGCCGCCTGAAGTTAGTTCCTAGTGCTCCTGTCAAGCAAGGCCACTGCAGTGATCCTGGGGTGAACTGCTGCCCAATGTTAGTTCCCAGTGCCCCTGTCAAGCAGGCCCACTGAAGTGATCCCCAGGGTGAACTTCCTATTGCCATTCACTCATCAAGATTTCTCTTAAAGAGGACCAGTGAAGTGCTCTGTTTGATGTGAATGGGAAGTTTGTTCCAGAGTATGGAAAGTATCTGGGTTAGGAACCTGTCCCTCCAGCATGTTCTGTTTATTGTGGTAATGAGGTTTAGGACCCTGGAGTATGTGGTGTGGAGGGATTGGGATTTCTTTAGGTGTAGCATATCTAGCAGCTCTGGGTCAGACATGGCTTTGTAGGTCAAGCAGAAATTGCCTCTAAGTAGGTGATACGAGACAGATTATAGCTGGAGTTTTTGAGTCTGTCCATATAGGGCATGTGTCTAAGGCCTACGATACTCTTAGTTGGGTCCTTTTGTGGCCTTTCCAGTTGTTGTAGGTGTCTAGAGAGATGCATACCAAATGGGGCATTATATTCTATAGTAGGTCTAATGAAGGACGAGTAAAGAGGGATTATGACCTCTTTCTTCCTGGATGAGAAACCTTTTGTAATGAGATGTGCTACATAGAAGGACTTTCTGACCACAGTGGCAATGTGGTTATCAAAGGAGAGGTTGCTGTCAACCTGTGTCCCCAGGTCTCTTATCACACCTTCAGTGTTTAGTGGACTGCCACCTATGTGGTAGTTCATGGGCACCAAATTTTTCCCAAAGAGAATGACAATGCACTTTTTGGCATTGAGCTTAAGGCCATGGTTCTGGCACCAGTCATTGGACTCAGTGAGGCCTTGTAGAATGTCCGCATCAGTTGGAGAATCAATAATGGCTCCCAGTTTGCAGTCATTTGTGAACTTGGTCAACCAGAGTCCCTTTGTGTTGGCTTGAACTTTAGAGAAGTGGCAAACAGGAGAGGACCCAGGTCCAATCCCTGTAGAACACCACTTGTAACTGGTCGATAGTCAGATTTAGAGTTTGCTACTTTTACAGTATGGGCTCTATCAGTGAGTCAGTTGGCGACCCATCTTATGACATAAGGGTTTATGTCTAGTTTAGTGAGTCTATCTATGATGTCTGAGTGAGGGATGGTGTTGAAGGCCTTGGCAAGATCTAGGTAGGCTGTGTGAACTACCTTGCCCTCATCCACAGCTCTGGTGACACACTCGAAGAAGTCTGTCAGATTGAGCAGGCATGATCTACCTTTCATATACCCAAACTGCATGGGGTCCAGAGTTTGGAGATTCCCCTGTGTCCCTATTAATAAGGTCCATGATGATGCCCTCCATTGCCTTACATATCAGACTCATCAGGCTGATGGAGCATTAGTTCCCAGGGTCTGTAGTCTCTCCCCCTTTGTGGAGTGGGATGACCATAGCAATGTGCCATTTGGTAGGAACAAAGCCTGAAATGAGGCTGTGACTGAACATGGTACTCAGGTGTGGTGCCAGTTCACTTTGTAGTTGATGTAGAACACAGTCAGGGATATTATCAGGTCCCATGGAAGCTGTATTCTTGGCTTTGGACAGTGCGGTTTTAATCTGTGTAGCCATGATGAAAGGAACTTGGCATTCCTCAGGTATTGTGATGGGCCCTTTACGGGGTGAAAGGGGGATAAAGTTCACACTGAATCTGTCTGCTAATATGTTGGCAATATCAGTTGGTACAGTATATGTATTGCCATTGTGCTGTAACTCAGGGCAGATCTGAGTTTTGCTATGTAGATTTTTGACATAGCTATAGAATGCTATGTGGTTGTCTTCAGAATCTGCAACAATTTTGTTTTCGTAGCTAGATTTAGATGATTTGACAAGGGAATCTCAGTTTTTTGCTGAGGCTAACAAGGGAGTTTTTCCAGTCTTGAGATTTCACTCTCTTCTGCAACAGTTTTTTCCTTCTGTTGTAGAGTTTGTTTATGGTAGGGGACCACCAGATTGACTTCCTTTTTTTGGAGGAGAGTGTCTTGCTTCTGTTTGGAGGAGAGTGTCTTGCTTCTGTTTGGTATGGCCCATTCCATGCACTTGTGTATGTGCTCATACAGTACATTGGTGTATGATTCAGCAGTAATGCACCTATTTTCCATTTGTGTGGGTGTCATGAAGCTAGCCACCTCTGTTTTTAGAAGCCCAAAATTGGCTTTGGAGAAGTTTTTTACGGTGGTTTCCTTTTGTGGGGGTGCGGGTGGGATGTGGATCCCCATAATGATAAGCTTGTAGTCAGATCTGACCAGGGAGGAATTGATTTCAGGTGTAGAGCAACGGTTGTCCATGTTGGTAATGACCAGGTCAAGGATGTTTCTACCCCTGGTGGGTGTAAGAATGAGTTGGTCCAGGGCATTGGAATTGATGAATTCCAGAAAATGTTGAGCAAGTGTGTTGGTACATGAGTAATTTTCCCAGTTAATGGAGGGGTAGTTAAAGTCCCCCAGTATAAGGGTATTGGGTTGTACCCTAATTGTTTCCAGTGTGTTTAGGAATGTGGTGTGGGAGTCTTGGGACATGGTGGGGAATCTATAGCAGGCTACAACCTGGATTGCAGTTTTACCCAGTGTTAGCTGTACTTGAAGTATCTCTGATGCATTATGTTGGGCTACTTGTCTGGAGGTGTGCATATCTTTTATGAGATGTTGTCTAAAGATCTGAACCTCTAACCAGCAAGTTTCTCTTAGATCAAGTTCTTGTTTTAAATCTTAGATTTTAACTTTTATTATCAGATATCAGCTGATACAGTACTTTAGATTATTATCTATAGCTAAATGAGCTCCTAGAAGTAGATGAAATTTAACATTAGTGTATTCAGTTTCTTGATAGTTATTTTTGTAGGTGAAAGTATTATTGATTGTATTAAGTATAAAATCTTGGAGAATATTATCATTTTAATAATTGTAAGTCTCTCCTCCATAGTAAAAAACATATTATTCCAGGTATTAAAAAGATTTTGTATATTAAGAAAACACCTGAGTTGGGTACATATTTAGTAAAATCACTAATGAGAGTATTTTTTCGTGTATATATAGGTAGTATTTTAGTTTTTTCTTCATTGAATATTAAACCAGAAATACTTTTAAAATTCATCATTTTATCAAATAAAGACTGCATAGAAGAATTAGATCCTGCTGATGTAATTAGAACATCATCTGCAAAAAGTTGAATTTTTGATGTTGTATTTTCTTCTATTTCAAAACCCTCTATGTCAGTACTGTTTCTAATCAAATTAGCCCAAGGCTCCATTACTAAAGTGAATAATAGTGGAGAAAGTGGACATCCTTGCTTTGTATGCATATCTTTTATGAATATGGAGACACCACTGTGTTTAGTGCTTCGGTCCAGATTTGGAGGCTGAAAGGTGTGGTATGAATTATAGCCTGGTAGTGCTTGAACCAGGTCTCGGTCATTGCACAGATGTCAGTGTTCTCCTTTTTAAAGTGTGTTTTGAGTATGTGCATTTTAAGATTTAGACTTCTAGCATTGAGTCACATAGACCTCAGATTTTGTTTGCTTGTAACTGTTACGGGGGTAATTTTGTCTTCAGGACATTGTCTAAAAAAGGCACTATAGGAGTGGCAAGAGCCTTGGCCAGTATCTGGAATCCCAAGGATAACAGATGCAGGCCATCTCTGGTGAAGCATTGAGGTTTGTTGATCATGTCATCCCAGGCAGACAGATATTGGATCCCCTTAGAATGACACCAGAAACGTAGCCAATTATTAGTCAATCATTTTCTGTTTGTACTGTGGTATAATTTTGGGTGACGGTAGGATGCTACTCAGGGTTAGGGTCATACCTGCATGGGCTGCAAGATCCAAGAGCTCCTCTATGTCTCTTTTCATGTAGTCCAGGGAGATATGTCTCAGGTCATTCACACTGACATGGACAATGACAGAGTTATGTTTGTACCTGTTGTGGAGTGACCTAAGTGCATGCATTATGTGCCGGATCCTGGCACCTGACAGGCAGCTTGACCGTAACTTTCTCCTTATTCAGCCTAGTGAGTAGGACATCAGTGTACCTTACTGTTGAGTCACCAATGACTAGTATATTGGGTAAGTTGTTTTGCCTTAGGGACTTTGGTTGAGTGGCACAGTGTTTATGTGAGTTATGTATTTCATGGTTTGTGCTGGGATGTGGCGATTGATTGCGTTTCTGCCTTGGAGGTCTCTGTTGTTTGGGCAGATTTTTTATTGAAATCCTCTGCGAAAGTAGGTGTGTGTTTTGTGTTACTATAGGTTGTGGTAGTGCATCTTCTGGAGCACTAAATGTTGAATGTGGTGTGGTGCAGGTGTTAACCTTCTCCTCTTGACTGGCTAATCCAGTTCTTGGCTGGAGAGTGCTTGGCTTGCAGTTTGTCTATATATATGCATCCCTTACAAGTCATAGTGTTGGGAGATAAGAGGAGAGGGTTGTCTGTGTACATGAGGCAGTTGCTACATTGCCTCAGGATGCCCAAGTTCACCAGGTTGACAGGAGAAAGCACAGGGAACTGACCTTTAGACATGCCTGGATAGATGCTCAATATATTAAGTACTGGAGCTGTTATTTTACTTTCCTTTGTGGAGAGTTTAGTGCTGGTAGCAGTATATATGCTACAGTAAATGCTATAAGTAGTTCTGAGCAAGTGCTGGACTTAAATTATCTAGTTTGAGTGCAAAAATGTGAAAATACGCAAGATCTAAGGGGAAATTTGAAGAGTACGCTTTCTGGCTGTGGTAATAGTTTACCCTAATTTAGCTGTACTGTGAGTCGCACAAACACGAGTTTTTAAGGCAGAAAGTTAAAAGCGATAGAAACCAGCCCAAAACGGCCAATATGGTACAATTTCAGAGCTGGATACCACTCCTCCAGCGATAGATAAGCTGCTCAGTGCTTACCACTCTCACTGATGAGCAGAAAGACTTCCCTCTACCACAGTAAGGTCTGGACAACTCAGAAACTCAAAATACAGTCCTGGAATCAGCAAATCTGAAATCCGGACTATTCTAGCTAGAGAAAATGGTGGGAAACTAGCAAACAGAATGTTTTTGTTTTTTTTTCTGTTTTTGAAAAAGTCAGAAAAACAATTTAAACAGCAGTAAACACACTTTTAAGGCACAGAAAAGGCTAGCGCACTTGAGTGTATAGTCAACAACAGTAAATACAGTAGAAATAACTTAAAACATGACTAAAAAGTGCAGTAAGAAATCCTAAATAGCAAAATGCAGTAAGCTGAAAATGGCTATTTTAAAGTGTGGAAAGCAATTATAGGCAAAAAAAAAAAAAAAGGCAAACGGACGTACTTTTAGTCAAGTCTCTCTTTCTCCTTTTTGCTGCTGTAGCAGTCTGCAGAATGCCAAAACAGGATCCGCAGAGCTCAAACAAGTACAAACCCATGCAAACACGGGTTTTTAAGGCAGAAAGTTAAAAGGGATAGAAAGCATCCCAAAATGGCCAATAAGTTACAATTTCAGAGCTGGATACCACTCCTCTAGTGATAGATAGGATGCTCAGTGCTTACCACTCCCACCGATAAGCTGAAAGACCTTCCCTGTACCACAGCAATGTCTGAACAACTCAGAAACTCAAAATACAATCCTGTAATCAGCAAATCTGAAATCCTGACTATTCTAGCTAGAGAAAATGGTAGGAAATGAGCAAAGAGATAGAATTTTGGTGGGGGGGGTTGGTGCTTGCGTATTATCGCAACCAGATTTTGCGATACAGCGTATGTTTACATTTAGTTAAATTTCAAAAATGTACTGTATTAGGGAAGGGTGAACTGTTAAAAAGTGTGCTGGGATATAGGTGGTGCTTTTTGAAATGATTAAGACGTGCAATTTTAGGATTTGTGGGTAGTGTGCTGTAAAGACGTCGAGCGTTGGATTAACCAATAGGAGTGGTTGCGTTTGTATGTTTATTTGGCCGGAAAGGACTTTGGGAGTTATCGTGCGATGTTAGGTGCTTTTCTGAGATTTATTTTTCAGCTGTACTTTCGTATTATTAAAATAAGAAACGGAACAAAGTCGTAAGGGTTATTCTTGGATTACCTGAATGTTTTCTTTGAAAAGAAGAAAATGGAGACATGCTAAGTTATTGAGCTAAAGCATTTAATGGTTAAACAGTATACAGTGAATAGGACACATGCAATGTAATGTAAGTAAATTCACAGTACTGCTTTGCTTCTATTTTCAGTGCAATGTATATTTTAATGTTATTGATTTTAATAGCTGTTACGGCTCTACAGATATGTATTGTCAAGCTGATAAGATGTGGAATCCTCAGTTACCCCAAGAAACCATAATACTTGGCGACGTTAACATAGACTGGAACACTATTAATGCTAACAATCCCTCCTCTCACATTAACCTTCATGGTTTCTCCCAAACTATCACCTCAACTACAAGAATCAATAAGACCAGTAAGAAAGAGAGTATATTAGACTGGATACTCACAAATAAAGTTAACAAACAGTATAAAGTAGGTACTATGCCAGACAACATCAGCGATCACTGCCTAACCTACATTACTAGACAAAAATCTGAATATGTTAACCTCCCAAATACAAGGCTAATTCGATCTATCAAGCATTTTAACATAGACCTTTTTAAAGCTGAACTGAGAGCATGCAAATGGAATTGCTTAAAAACACTTCCCCTGGAGGAGGCAGTATTATTCTTTAATACAACATTCCTATCCATACTTGATACACATGCTCCAGAACACTCCATTAGAGTAAAGACCAAATCTGCCCCATGGCTGACCAACAATACTAAAAAACTCATTCATGCTAGAAACAAAGTATGGACAAAATGGAGATGCAATAGGCTAAACCCTGATTTAGTTAATTTCCGCCAGCTTAGAAATCTAGCAAAAAAATCAATAATCTCTGACAAGAAAAACTTCTACTGTAAACTCCAGGAAACTCATATTAACAACTCTAAACAGTTCTGGTCATCAGTAAATAGACTTCTTTCCCCAGGAACTGCTAAAACTCCCTCCCCTCTAAATGCTGACCCAGAAACCCCTCTCCTAACTGCTAATGCTTTCAACTCTTTTTTCTCTGAAACTATTCAATCCCTAGCCAAACAAATGAACTCTAACAACTCTCATATTCCAACTAACATAACTACCTCCTCCTACAACTTCTCTCTAAAACCTATATCAACTTTCATCTACAAACTCATTCACAAACTGAAACCCTGTACCCCTTCTGCTGACAAGCTCCCTTCTCTTTTCCTTCAGAAAGCTGCCAAAGAAATTGCATATCCTATTTCCTTACTTATCAACAGAACTATCCAAGAAGGAATCATCCCTGATATCTGGAAAGTCTCCTATATTATCCCACTACATAAAGGTGGTAACTCCCTTGACCTTTCCAACTTTAGACCTATTGCCCTTCTCTCACCCCTAGCAAAAATCATGGAAAAATGTATACATCAGCAACTTGTACACTATCTCTCTCTTCACAGCATAATAGCAAACTGCCAGCATGGTTTCAGACCCCACCACAGTACCACCACTGCCCTTCTATCCTTTGTAGATACTATCAACAAAAATCGAAACAACAATACTCTCTCTTCCGCTCTTTTCATTGATCTCTCTAAAGCTTTCGACATGGTCAACCACTCTCTCTTAATTAACATTCTTGAGTCTCTCTCTTGTGATAAACTAGCCACTAATTGGTTTAAATCTTATCTTAACAACAGACAACAAGCAGTAATATGGGAAAACCATATCTCATCACTCTTGCCCATTTCCATCGGAGTTCCCCAGGGCTCCATTCTTGGTCCACTTCTGTTCTCCTCTTTATTAACGATCTTCAGACTGCAATCCCACAAGCAACCTGCATACAATACGCAGATGATTCTACCCTTATCTGCTCAGCACCTTCCTCTTCTGAACTGAGCTCATTGACCCAAAATACCTTTAACACAGTAGAAACTTGGTTTTCTAGACGGTTTCTCCTACTAAATGCCAAAAAAACAAAACTCCTCCTCTTCTCCCCCACCACTCGGTCCCCCCCTTTAAACTTTACCATTACGTCAAATAATGGCACTATCATCTCACCAGATCCAACTACAAAACTCTTAGGAATAACCATTGACAATAATCTCTCCTTCGATCAGCACTTTAACAACACCATCAAGATTGTTAACAGAAAAATTGGATCCCTATATCGCATCAAACCTTTTCTAACCCCAGCAACTAGAACCAAGATTGCTCAATCTCATCTCTTATCTACTCTCCTTTATGCTTCCCCCATTTATACAAACCTTAAGAAAATCAATCTTAACAAACTCGTAACTTGCTATAACAACATAGCTCGCTTCGCCACTAGTAACCCCTTCAGGATCCACCATTGTATAAACCTAAAACAACTTGGCTGGCTCGAATTTCAAAACTACCTTTTAATTCCTCAACTCACTATAGCCCACAACATATTACACCTACCTGACAACACCCCAATACTCTCTCAACTTCTAATCCCTTACAACAATCTTAACTCACTCCGCTCCTCTAGTAAACTCATGACAAAATCAACAAAGGTAAACAACACAGCAGGTGGTTCTCTATTCACTAACACAATAGGCAGAAGTTGGAATCTCTTACCTAGTGACATAACTCTGACTACATCCCTACCACAATTCAAACAGAAAATTAAACTGTACTACCAAAATCATTGGCTTTGTTCCTGCAGTACCCCTGACTAACCTTTGTCTCGTACTCTTATTTCTCCTTCACTCTTTTCATCTCTACCTTCTTCATTTCTCGTCCTTTCACTGTTCAGTTTTAAATATGTACATTTTTATGTACAATTTGCTAACATGTAATGAACTGCATATTGTAAACTTGTTTCTCCTTGAAATTACCTTTCATTCATTGTGTTGTTATGACTTCAAATTTTTGCTATTTCTTAAAGTAATGATTTTTTTTTTAATATATAATGTACTTAGTATTTAGTGGAGCTTTTCTCCTCGGGCCTCTGCTGAAAATGGACATGTATCCAGCCAGACTAGCCCGGTCAACAAATGTAAAATAAATAAAATAAAAATACTGTTATATTGGTTTTCAGTGTAGACAGTTCTGAAGATGTGGATGGTTCAGTGGGTGTTGTACTGCTTTTTGGTTTTGAAAGCTGAGAAGAAGTTGGTTGGTTAGTCGCTCTTATTCTGTTTTTTTGTGGAGGAAAGTTGTTGGCGATGGCTTTTAACAGTTCTTCAAAGCAGTCTTTTGAATTTGCCAGTTTTGTTTAGCGCCACTTATATTCAACAAGATATGACTGTAGATGGTGATGTGCAGTCCCTCGTTGTTTCTTGTTTATCCACTTCACTGAGCCCCACATTCTTTCTATATGTTAGGTATGCACTCCAGTGTCCGGGTCAACAAAATTGTACTTGTGATTAACTTTATCATGACTGAAGCCAGCTTCTTGTAGTTGTTTTGTTTGATATGATTTCCAGGAGTCTGAGTAAATAATGCTGCCTTCTTTGATGTATTCCCTTATTTTGTCAAACAATGTGGAGGTACTTCTATCTGGCACTTTTACTACAAATGTTTCTTACGTTTCGGTAGAGATCCCTTCAAAAATCCACTGTTGAGGGAGGATACGACCACTGTTATTTTTCCAACGAGTGAATAAACTCTCATCAATTTCCACTATATGCCCTGGCCCTCCAATCTGTATCTTCTCTTGTTTTTCCAACTCCAATGTACATACATCCCTTAAATAATTACTCCAATCAATAGCAGTCTTGTCAGCCATATCCAGTTCTTCATGACAGAAATTAATGTTTGCTAACGGTTTACACCAACAGTACATGAAATACATGAAATGAACAGCAGTTGTAAAAGATATTCTACTTCCTTCAAAAAAGGTACCTTCCCGAACTCCAGTATGCTGGTAGCATTTGGCAGAGTTGCATTTCCAAATATTTGTTTTCCATGGTATAACTTCATTTCATGTCCTGAACTGCATTCCTTAAAACTGGCTATAATTCCGTACTGTTGTAATAGTTGAATTGCCTCCTTATCTGTCTTTGGTAAATCCAATAATCACATTTTACTGAGCTATAATTAAAGCACTCTACTGATAACGTAAATGACTATATGGCTTTCAAAAACCTATTCACTACAGCTTTGACAACATTTCATAGCACAAGAAAAGGAACGCATATGAATTAATATGGGAGATGCTTAGCTGACATGACATACTGGCGGTAAAATGGGAAACCTATTTTTAAACACTTATTTTGTCAGCGGTTTCATTGCTAAACATTCCAAAAACTTGAAAATATAATGGAAAATAAGTTATTTAGCTTTAGAACCATTTATTACAATTTCTTAATGTAAACAGAAGCAACTAGAATTGCTGCGAAAATCTGGTTGCGTTATTACGCAAGTACCTTTTTTCTTTTTTTTTTAAAACAGAAAAGCCATTTAAACAGCAGTAAACACACTTTTAAGGCACAGAAAAGGCTAGCGCACTTGAGTGTATAGCCAGCAACAATAAATACAGTAGAAATAACTTAAAAATGATTAAAAAGCACAGTAAGCAATTATAGGCAAAAAAAAGGCAAACTGAGGTACTTATAGTCAAAGTCTCTCTTTCTCCTTTCTGCTGCTGTAGTAGTTTGCAGTATGCCAACACAGGATCTGCAGAGCTAAAAAGGAATTAGACTTATTGATATGGAGCATCTCTAGTAGGTCAGGGTCCAATATTGCCTTGTAGGTGAGACACAGACACCTCTGAACAATCAGTATGATACTGAGTAGAGTGATAGTGATTTGAGCCTGTCCACATAGGACAGGTGTTGGAGGCTATGGATTCTCTTTGTGAAGTATTTCTGTATCGTTTCCAGTTGGTGCAGATGTTTGGAGAGGTACATACCAAACTGAGCATTATACTCAATTATTGTCCTAATGAGGGAAGAGTACAGAGAGGTAATAACCTCCTTTTTTTCTGGATGCAATCCTTTACTTATGAGATGAACCAAGCAAAAGGCTTTTCTGACCACTGCCGCTACATGATGGTTGAATGTGAGATTGTTGTCAACCTGAGTATCCAGGTCTCTTGCCATAGGTTGTGTGCTTAGGTCATTCTTTTTTTTTTTTTTTTTCCAGACAGCACATATGGAAAATTCACTGGTGCCTAAAATCAATTTGTGTTCAACATTGTCACTCTATGTTCTTCCCCATTCCTCTCTTGCCTTTCATGAAGAAAGAGCTACATTGCTGGATCACTCAGAATAACTTGACTCCAGGACTTCCCTTTCAAATTCCACCTTGTCTCTAAAGTGCCTCCAAAGATGCATCAGACAGAACCTGGAGGGTCTTGTTCAAAAGGTTTCAAAGAACAAGGAATTTGGTCAAAAAAGGACATGAAAGAACAAGTAAATGTAAAACAAATGAAAACATTGATTCTGCTTTCCTGCATATGTGCCTGAATTGCAGTAATCTGTTCTCTTTAACAATCTCTGCATTGGGAGTTACTTGGGCTTCTGTCATTTCCTCCTATCTTTGTTTTTCCCACAGTATGTATCCTACAATCCATCTCAGCCACTTCATTTCCATCACCTGTAGCTTACTCAACTGCTGTCTTTACTGCCCAGGTTTTTGTACCATAAAGTAGTACTGGTTACAACACTCTTTTGTACATCTTAATTTTTAGCTTCTTTGCCATTCTTCTGTCACATACTACTTCTGACAGTCTGTGCCAGCTGGCTTCAATGCCTTTAGTTCCAGCTTTGACCTCCTCATTCAGATTTCCCTTCTATTCATCTCCTCCCCCAGATACTTGAAGATGTTAAGCTTTTCCACTATTTACTTCTATCTCAGTTTTGAACTTCTTCTGGTTGACCCCATTTGCTGCCATTACAACTGTCTTATCAGTGCTCAGTTTCATCCTGTGCCTTCAGTTTTGCATTCCATTCCCCTGTCATGTGCTGAAGTTCTTGTTCAGAGTATGCCTATAATGTCACATCATTTGCATACCGCAGCTTTGTTGATTTGTTCTGTCTGCTAATATAGTTTCACTGATATGAACATCAGTGAGCTCAGAAATGAACCTTGATGCACATCTAGTCTCACTGGTAACCCCTCAGTAAGTTTGAAACTGTTCGTACTTGTTATTGTGTCTTCCTCCATAGCCTGCACTAATTCTACCAATGTTTCTGGGACATTGAATCATTGCAGGATTGTCCAAATCAGTTTTTTTTGGCACCTTGTCATATGCTTTCCCCAAGTCTAGGAATGCCCAGCTGGACTTTTTCCTTCTCTCTTGCTTCATCTCTGTGTGAATTGCTCAATTCAGGCCTTGCATACACTACAAATATTGGGATGTTGTACTGCATCATTATGACAGCTAAACATAATACAAAACATAAGAAATGTGCTTTTTTTCCAGCAAAAGGAACAAGTGCCATAATCAGCAAAGGCAATAATTCAACAGTCTTAAGCATTTCTGAAGGTGCATTGAAAACTTTATACACCCTAGGATATCTCTCAACAGTCCAGATTTTCACAGAATGTCCATATTTTGGCTGAACATAAAATTTGTTGTCTTCTGGCAAATCATTTAGGATTAATGTCACTAAATAATGGAAGACATTTGAGTTTCAGACTTCAGAATCTTCAGAAAATGCATGCAAATGCAAAACATGTTACTCTGTCCACTTTCTAGATTTATAAGAGCAGTATTTAAATTTGTCCTTGTTTTTGAGCCTTTATTCCCCCATTTTTTGCCTTTTTCCAGAATTCTTGCTCTGAGAGGTCGTGGTGTCTAGCAAATAGAACTATAGTAGACAAGGCCATGTAACCTAGAATCCTTAGGAATTCCCTTGTTCTGGAGCTGGTTTGATAAGTGATGATGGTAGGAATCAGTGGTGTAATGTCTGTCTTGCAGTAGGGGAAGCTGATTTAGCTGTATACCTAATACTCATATTCTATATGTATGTATATATATATATATATATATATATATATATATAGTAATAACTAGTCTACCAGCTCTTTTCTTTGAGAGAGGAGTTTAGAAATCTAATTATTTTTCAAGTACATCTGTTATGAAGTGTGTGTGTGTGTGTGTGTGTGTGTGTGTGTGTGTGTGTGTGTGTGTGTGTGTGTGTGTGTGTGTGTGTGTGTGTGTGTGTGTGTGTGTGTGTGTGTGTGTGTGTGTGTGTGTGTGTCACATCTACTTGAAAAGTAACTAGATTTCTAAACTCCTGTATTCTAGTTATCACCCATAAATAGAACACCAAACAAAGAAGATCACATGTTAAATACAGAATTCATACCTTCTTCTAAATACTGAATTATGGTACTCTATCTGAAACTCTTATGAAGTAATAAAAGTAATTTATAGGTTCATAGGTAGGTACTAGGCTGTTGGCCTTAGAGCCTATATAAGCCTAGCCAAAAGGTATCCTGGCTTTCGCCACCCAAGAAAATTATTTTCCTGTGCCACTGTCGAGCAGAGCCACAGAAGTGATCCTCGGGGTGAATTTCCTATCTTCCATCCAATCATCAAGATTTTTCTTGAAGAGTGCTAATGAGGAGCTTTGTTTGATATAGATAGGTAGTTTGTTCCAGAGTATGGGATGCCTCTGGGACAGGAATCTATCCCTCCAGCATGTTCTGTTTATTGTGGTGACAAGGTTTAGGTCCCTAGAGTGAGTAGTTCGTAGGGATTGGGATTTCTTTAAGTGGAGCATGTCTAAAGGCTTTGGGTTTGACATAGCTTTGTATGTTAGGCAGAGATTGCCTCTGAGTAGGCGATATGCGATGGAATAAAGCTGCAGTTTTGTGAGACGGTCTGCATAGGGCATCTGTTTGAGGCCATTAATCCTCTTTGTGAGGTATTTCTGTGGCCTTTTCAGTTGTTGTAGATGTCTTGTGAGGTACATACCAAAAGGGGCATTGTACTCTATAATGGGACTAATGAGTGATGAGTAGAGGGGAACAATAACCTATTTTTTCCTGGATGAGAACCCTTTTGTGATGAGGTGTGCCACGTAGAAGGATTTCCTGACTACTGTGGCGATGTGATTATTAAAGGAGAGACTACTCTCCACCTGTGTCCCAAGGTCTCTTAACACACTTTTGGTTTTAAGTAGACTACCGCCTATGTGGTAGTTCATGGGTACAGAGTTTTTACCAAAAGGGATGACAATGCATTTTTTGGCATTGAGCTTGTGGCCATGGCTTTGACAAACAGTATCTGTCTCAGCGAGGCCCTTTTGTAGGATGTCCACATCTTTTGGAGTTTTGATTATGGCTCCTAGTTTGCAGTCATCTGCGAACTTCATTAGTCAAAGAACTTCTGTGTTAGCCTGTACTTCAGAGAAGTAGATACCAAACAGGAGAGGACCCAGGACTAAACCCTGTGGTACTCCACTTGTCACTGGTCTGAAGTTGGATTTGGAGTCTGCTACTTTCACAGTGTGGGTTCTGTCAGTGAGCCAGTTGGCAACCCATCTTGTGACTTAGTAAAATGAGCGCACCTCCTAATACTAAAGTTCAGCTATCAGTATCAAGTGAAAACAGTACTCAAAATGAAGCGCTGTACAACGATGGCCAATGAAGTACGATTCTCTTGAGAAATAAGTAGCGTAATTAAATTATATAAAACTTATAAAAATGCAGCATATATATATAAAGACTTGCATGAATTTCCAATGCTTCAATTAAATGCACTTACAAGATATTCACCCTGTGAATGCAGTTATACTATAGTGAAATGATGGTTTCAAGGTGTCCAGTCTTTCAAGTCTAATATACAAAGTATTCACACTGAAGACTTAGTAGCTGCTGTAAAACTGTAGAAAATTGTAATTGCAACTTAACCAGTCAAACAGTTCAAATAAGAGCTTCTGGCTTTAGTGGCAGTTAAAATCCTTTTATTGTAGAAAAAATTATTAAAATCCAACCATACTTCATTGGCCATCGTTGTGCAGTGCATCATCTTGTGACATAGGGATTTATTCCTAGTTTAGTGAGTTTATCTATAATTCCAGAGTGGGGGATGGTGTTGAAAGCCTTGGCAATATCTAGATAGGTTGTGTGAACCACCTTACCCTCATCTACAGCTTTGGTGACTGCTTCAAAGAAGCCTATCAGGTTTAGGAGACATGATCTGCCTTTTACAAACTCGAACTGGGTGGAGTCCAGAGTTTGGAGATTACCAATGTCATTATTTATAAGTTCCATGATGATATGTTCCATAGTTTTGCAGACCAGGCTCATTAGGCTAATGGGGCAGTAGTTTCCCAGGTCTGCGGTGGCTCCCCCTTTGTGGAGTGGGATAAATGTCACTGTGCGCCATTCAGTGGGCACATAGCCGGAGGTGAGGCTATGATTGAACATGGTACTTAGGTGGGGTGCCAGTTCATTCTTTAGTTCATGTAGAACACACCCTGGGATGTTGTCAGGTCCCGTGGATGCTGTGTTCTTGGCTTTGGATAGTGTGTTTTTTACCTGTGCAGCCGTGATTACGGGAACTTTGCATTCTTCTTCTATGGAGATGGGCCCTTTAGGGGATGACAGGGGGGTAAAGTTAGCACTGAAGCTATCTGCCAGGATGTTGGCAATATCAGTTGGTTCTGTATATTTAGTGCCATTGTGCTGTAACTCAGAGCAGATCTGAGTGTTGCCATTGAGATTCTTGACATAGCTATAGAATGCTTTGTGGTCTTTAGAGTCCGTGGCAATTTTGTTTTCATAACTAGCTTTGGGGGATTTTATGAGGGATATCAGCTTCTTACTGAGGCTGACAAGGGAGTTTCTTCAGTCATGGGATTTTACTCTTTTTTGCAAGTTTCTTTCTTCTGTTGTAGAGTTTGTTTATAGCAGGGGACCACCAGATTGGCTTCCTTTTTTTAGAGGATAGCATCTTGGTTCTGTTAGGGATTGCACAATCCATACACTCGTGTAAGTGCTTATAAAGTGCATTTGTGTAGGATTCAGCAGTTGTACCTCTATTGTCCATCAGCATGGGTGTCATGAAGTTTGCCACTTCTGTCTTAAGCATGAAGTTGGCTTTGGAGAAATTTCTTGCAGTGGTTTCCCTAATTGGGGGTGGGGGAGGGATGTGGATGTCTAGGGTGATTAGCTTGTGGTCAGATCTGACCAACGAGGAACTGACCTCTGGTGTGGAGCACTGGTTGCCCGTGTTGGTAATAACCAGGTCTAGGATATTGCTGCCCCTGGTGGGAGTGTGGATAAGTTGATCCAAGGCATTGGAATTTATGAATTCCAGAAAACGTTGAGCACATGAGTAGTTTTCCCAGTTAATGGTGGGGTAGTTGAAATTGCCCATTATTAGGGTGTCAGGTTGTACCCTAATATTTTCCAGTGTATCAAGAAATGAGGAGTGGGAATCATGGTGGGGGATCTGTAACAAGCTACAGTTTGGATCGCGGTCTTGCCCAGAGTTAGTTGCACTTGGATAATCTCAGATGCATTATGCTGAGCAACTAGCCTGGAGGTGTGGATATCCTTAATGAATATGGACACGCCCCCACCTTTAGTGTTTCGGTCCAGGTTAGGTGGCCGAAAGGTGTGGTATGAATTATAGCCTGGTAATGCAGGGGTGCTGTCTGGAGCCTTGAACCAGGTCTCTGTCACTGCACAGATGTCGATGTTCTCCATTTTAAGAAGTGCCTCGAGTGAGTGCATTTTGAGGTTTAGACTTCTAGCATTGAGTAGCAATACCCTCAGATTCTTCTTGCTTGTACCTCTTAATGTGGTGAATTTATCATTTGAACCTTGCCTAAAAAAAGGCACTATAGGGCTGGCTAGAGCCTTAGCCAGTATCCGGAATCCCAGGGGTGACAGGTGCAGGCCATCTCTGGCAAAGCATCGTGGTTTGTCAATCATGTCATCCCAGCAGACAGATACTGGATCCCCTTAGACTGACACCAGAAGCTTAGCCAATTCTTGAAGTCAATCATTTTGTCCTTGTACTGTGGTATCATGCTAGGTGATGGCAGAATGCTATTCAGGGCTAGGGTCATACCTGCCTGGTCTACAAGATTGGACAGCTCCTCCATGTCCCTTTTCATGTAGCCCAGGGAGGTACGACTCAGGTCATTCACACCAACATGGACAATGACAGAGTCATATTTGTACTTGTTGTGGAGTGACCTGAGTGCATGCATTATGTGGCAGATCCTGGCACCTGACAGGCAGCTGTCAGTAACTTTCTACTTGTTTAGCCTGGTGAGTGGAACATCAGTGTGCCTGACTATAGAGTCACCTATGACTAGAGTGTTGGGCACGTTGTTATGCCTTATGGGCTGTGGTCGAGTGGCACATTGAGTTTGTGGGCTATGTGTCATTTGGGTTGTGTTGGGGGTGGATGTTGCTTGTGTTTCTACTTTGGAGGTCCCTGTTGCTTGGGCAGGTTTTTACTGAGAGCCTCCGTGAATGTAGGTGTGTGTTTTGTGTTTCTGTGTGTGTGTTTTGGTGGTGTAGGTTTTGAGAGACTATGTGCTGAGTGTGGTGTGATGCAAGTGTTTACCTTCTCCTCTTGACTGTCTAGTCCAGTCTTGCGTGAAGAGAGCTTTGCTTCCAGTTTGGCTATATAAGTGCATCTCTCACAGGTTGTAGTGTTGGGTGGTAGGAGGAGAGGGTTGTCTGTGTACATGAGGCAATTACTGCATTGCCCCAAGATGCCCAGATTCATCAGGTAGACAGGAGAAAACACCGGGAGCTGACCCTTAGACATGCCTGGATATGTGCTTATTTGTTAAGTATTAGAAACTGTTTTCCACTAGACAGTGAGGAAAGCTGAGTGCTGTAGTAATTTGTAGCTTATTTGGTGCTTACAATAAGTTCTGAACAAGTGCTGAGCTCAAAGAAACAGACTTGAGTGCTGAAACTAAAAAAACTGGCTAGTTCTAAGAAACAAAATTAAGCTAGAAAGCTTCCCTCCAACACAGAAAGGCTTGGGGGCTTAGAAGCCAACCAATAGTCTAGACTACCACAGGAAAGGCAGGAAACAAGCTTAGATTTTTTTTAAGTGGAAAGAGAGAAAGGAGGAGCAGAAACTAAGCTGATCGGTCTTCTCAAATGTTCTCCCTGTATTAGGTAGAATGAGGTAGGGAATAAAAGTACCAAGAAGAGGAGGTCACAAAATGCTGAAGAAAGGCTGGTCAAAGTTCTAAATAATCCTACAGTTAACTGCTATAAAAACAGGCACAAAGATATTAAGTCCCTGCTTCTCATTAAAGGATGCTCCCTATAACCCTCAGAGAGCCATCTGTTTTTGAAGCAAGCCTATTTGCAAATTTTGAATTATGTTGGGGTGACCGAACCTTACTATCCATTTTCCAGTTTTATAGTAATAAAGAACCACTACACTACATAAGTATGCATGATTGATATGGGATAACAGAAGCATGCCACTTTGTAAGCAGAAAAGGATTCGGCATTATTATTCTTATCATCATCAAAGTTTCCAAACAAAACTTTGCAGTGGCTTACAAGACCTTCCTGTTACACCCTGATCTTCAGGAGAGACAGCTGTGCCTATTAAAAAATAATGTTTAGTCCCCAACATACCATGGAAAAGAAGAATACTCATGTCGGTTGTCTTCCAGCTGGGGATTATCCACTTCTTCCCACTTATTAAATGGAGTTACAAGAGATGGAAAATTCCTCCCAAATCCAGCTTCTTCTTAGATACTGAAGTAAACCTCCTCATACAAAACAGCTTAAAGCACTTATTGGGTCTGTCTGTTTCCTTATTTAGTACTCCAACATTGTTAAAATGTCTGATATAATAAATGCCTAAAAGCAAACAATCTGATGTAAATTTTCCTTCTGTCCTCAACTGATGGGTTCAGATCTGATCCATTGGATCTGACTCTGCCTTTGCAAAAGCTCGTGGCAACTTAGAACTCTTGAGCTTCTCCCTTTTCCAGCATGCACCGACCCCATTTACCTCAGATCTCATTTGCCACCTCACAGCAAAAGATGTGGTTATAGAATTCTGAGCCTTAAGGTTCAGACAAGTGTTTTTTCTATTTAATAATTCTTTACTTTTTACCTCTTCCCTTTTTCTTGTGTACTGATGTACTCTATAAATTACTACTGTTAGTAATTTCTTTCTCCCACAACTTGTTGTAGCTCTTAACTGCCTACATAGGTAGTCCCCCCCCCCTTTTCATTAAACAAAATAAAAAAAAAAAATCATCACACATGTTTTTACATTTTTTTATTTACTGTTGATTACATTTAATAGTTACATTTTTTTTGTGTTGTTGGTCTTGACCTTAGTATGGTGTTTCTAACATCTGTTTGATTTTTCAGGATGTCAGAAAAGGAGAAAAGCCCAGAGGCCTTTAAAAATGTGGTAAATGCAGTCAGAAAATCCTTCTTTCTGACTTGAATACACTGTGTGTGTATTGTCTTAGGCCCCTCCACCTTCAAGGAAGATCTGCCATATACATTCAACCCGAGGGCCCTGCTTTAATGTAAAAACAAGCTTATTTTAGAAGGATTACTTGCATCCTCCTTCAGCATGACACTACTTGGAGCTACTCAAAAGCCAATAAAAATGCCTCAAACATCTCTGATCACATCAACAGCCTCTTCTAAGGCCTCGGAGAAGTCACTTAGATCTGTTCTGGATTCCTCAGATCCAAAAAAGATGAGATCAAAAATTTCCGATTTGGTAGCTTGTTCAGATCAGAAAAATAGTAAGTAAACATCTTTGAATCTGACTGCCTCTTTGGATCCAAAAATTGCTAAATGTAAAGATACATCGGATCAGATCCCCTTGGATCCAACTAAAAGAATTATGGATATGAAAATTTTACCCAGGACCAGACACTTACCCTCAGTGGTCCTAGTGCCATCCAGGGTCCCATCTTCTTTTTTTTTTTTTTTGGAGAGACCTAAATCTCATTCAAGATTATTCACTCTGTCTTCCAGAAGCCTTACAGAAGAATATGTGGAGAGGTTAGTGAGAAGGATCCTTTAGATGCAGAGCCAGTCAGTTACCCTTTCAGCTCCTACACCATTGGGTCAGGAGATGCATGCATCCACTACTCCTCCTGTATCAGTTCCTCCTCTGACTCCCTTCAAGGTCTTGGAGCCCTTGGATCTGAGTAACCCAGGCCCCGTCTGCTTTTGATCCAAAGATACCTTTATCCTCGATCTGAGGTTTGCTCTGAGCTCTTCAGTTCACTCAGATTAGGAGAGCTCTAGTAGCCGATTCTCACTGTCTGGTCCAAGGTGCTACATTTGACTTCAAGGTTTTTAGAGCCATCTCTACACCTTGGAGCTTTGGCAATGGTCAGTTCGCCTCCAACTTCAGCCTCGAGTGGAACCCAGAACCCACCATTGTATAGCACTAAAAAGCCTAAATTAAACAGAACTATCCCATCAACTAACATATACACATCTTCTTACCACCTGTAAAATTATCCAGCATCCATCTGCTTGCCCAGCAGCACAAAGAAAACATTCTACAAAACTATATTCCCACTCTCTCATTATGATCCAGTGACCAAAAAATTCTCTGTCTCTGTCCACAAACCTATCAGATATGCTGGGCATAGTTTGTATTCATACCATGTTGCTAAGGCCTGGCACTCCTTGCTTATATCCATCAGGTTGGTACCCTCAAACCAGTCCTTTAAAATCATTCTGAAAGACTTCCTAGCCAAAATATCTCAATTCTTTCTCAACCCAAAGATAAACTATACCCTAAATATGAACAAGTACCTATTTGTATTTTACATCTTCTCTTTCCCATTCTTCACTCACTTCCTAACTTCAGTCAATTTCTCTGCCCCTCACTCTATATCTAAATATGACAAAACCCTGATGTTAAGTTGCCAATCTCGCCTTCATTCTTGCTGGATGGGTTCGGAGCCGATCCTCGGCTCCAACTCGGCCACTCTAAAAGCTCGAGAGCTAGTTCCACCGGCTCAAGGCTCCCCTATATCCCACAATGCTAGGCGGTAACTCCTCAGATCTCGTTTGCCGCTACAGCGATCGAGGTGTGTTCCTACCGGCTCAGGTTAGTTTTTGGTAAAGAAACTAGTTTTCTTAGCCTTTTTCCCCCTTTTAAAGTTAATTTTTCTAAATAGTTAATTTTGAAGTAATCTATCCCATTCCCGTTAACTCCCCCCCCCCCCTTTTTTTCCACAAAATCTCTAGAATTTTTCCCTCGGGCCCTAGGCCCAGTCCCTCCCTTCCTGTAGTGAGTGACTGTGTTTTGTAGGGATTTTATTTCTAGTTGCTTATAACTTAATTTAAATTAGTTTTATTTTATTCCTAAGTGTAATCGGTGTGTGTGTGTGTGTTTGTGTGGTTACACTTTCCCCTTAGATATGTCTAAGGAATCAAAGGTCTCAGGCTTTAAGAAGTGTGACTTGTGCTGTCAGAAGATGTCTCTGACAGACGGTCACACTTCTTGTGTGTACTGCCTGGGACCTTTGCACCTGCAGGACTCATGTGCTGTTTGCCATGGCTTCAGCCCTAGAGTCCTGCAGGAGCGAAAAAATAAACTTATTTTAAGGGACTTACTTAAGCCTGAGGGTCCCTCGACTCAGCCATCGGGGAAACCCTCTAAGCCTTCCAGACCTTTGGCTCCAGCCTCTGAGCCGTCTTCTGGAGGCCCTAAGGCTATTCGAACATCGGCTTCGGCCGGAGCCGATGAACCTCGAATACAAGTCCCTACGGTGTCCTTGGCTCCGGCCGGAGCCGAGGAAGACATAACTCAGTCGGCTCCGATTATATTGTCGGAACCGACATCTAGAAAAAGGTCCCGATCTCCATCTATCGGCTCCGTTCATTCGGCTCCAGCATCACCCTTGCTGTCTGAACGGAGCCATAGATCCCACTCTTCTAGGTCTTCCAGGTTATCGGACCATGACCTTCAGAGAGTAGTGAGTCGACTTCTTAAGTCCGAGGCATTAGCCCAGATGCTTCAAAGTCCGACTCAGCAGTCAAGACCTATTCCTGTCACTCAAAATATTCCTCCTCTGACTCTTTTGAGTTCGGAGCCGGGGCGGCTCGGACCCGAGACTGTGGTGGCGTCGGAACCGATACCTTTGTCTTTGGTTCCGTCGTCTGTTCCGATGTCTTCCTTTGAAGAATCTCGTTGCTGGACTTCCCTCATCGGCTCCGAGGGGGCGAGTGGCATCGGACCCTTGTCCGACCCCGCTCTCCCTCTCGGTGCTTCGGCGCTGGTCAGTTCGGCTCCGACATCGGCCTCGGAGCCATCACTGTCGGTGCCGGGGGAGGTTTTCAGTTTTTCAGAACGGAGACCTCCGACTCTGCCTGACAGGGGTGCCTTCGAGGTCATGAGGAGTGTGTTAGAACCAGGTTCAACTCCACAGTCGATTCCTTCTGCCCCTCCCCCTATGGCGCCTCCGGTGATTTCTACTCACTCTCTCATCCCCGACCGTAGAGAGCCAGCTCCTCATGTTTCCCCAGTGGGGATCTCCTCCTCTTCCGAGGCCTCTCCTGACCCTGTAGGAGAGCCCCCTAGGAAGAGGCAGTGCAAGAGGAAGCACATTGACTCCCCTGAGTCTGTCACCTCTGACACTGATTTAGAGGATTCTGAAGGTTCCCCTCGTTCCCCCTCTGAAGATGTCTCCTTTGCAGACATCCTTGAAATCTTAAAACAGAGGGGGAATTGGCCAGCCCTCAACCCTTCAGAGGATGAATCAGTGTATCTTGAGGCATTTGGCTCTCGCCCTTCCACCTCCTGGGTGTCCCCTCCCTTTGACCCCCTTATGCAAGTGGTGGCAAAGAAGGCTTGGGCGGCTCCTGATTCAGTGGAACCCACCCCCAGGAGACCATCAAAATTCATCACGGCTCCCAAGGACAAAGAATTTCTGACCAAAGGTGTCTCTGTTGATGCTATGGTGGTGGCTGCGGCCACCAAGAAGGAGTTAGCTGATCCTTCGGTGCCTGTTCATCCTCCTAACAAGGAGTCTAGGTCGATGGACAGGTACGGGAAGTGGATGTTCTCGTCAGCGACCTTTACTATGAGATCGCTGAATTACCTGTGTCATTTTACTCATCTTCAGAGGGATTTGCTCAAGGAAGCGAGTGAAATGTTGAAGGACCCAACAGCTGCGGGTTTTCAGGATAGAATGAACTCTCAGATGGCAACCCTTAATTCTATAACCAACTCCTCCATGCGCCTCCTTTCATATGCGGCAGATGGAGCAAGTAGAGTGGCAGGTACAGGTGTAGCCTTGCGTAGGCACACCTGGATGCGGCTATGTAACTTTGCGGACCCTTTCAAGGCATCCTTCACTAATTCCCCCTTTGATGGATCATCCCTCTTTGGTCCTCAAGTGAAGGAAACCCTGACTAGGTGCGAGACTGATGGCAAAACTCTTTCAGCCATCGGAGTCCGTTTTTCTACTCCTTCTAGACCTTACCCCAAAGGCCAGAAGGGGGGAAAGATGTGGTTCTGCAAACAATCTCAAGGAGATTTGCCTGACGCACAGAGTCGATTCCCCTCTAGAGGCAGAGGGGGGAACAATAATGGTAGACGCCGTCCTAGAGGCAGAGGGGGCCCGCAGAATCAAGGCAGTCGAGAATCCTTTTCTGACAAGCCTTTTCAGCATCCCTGAGGTGTTGCCCGACTGTCCACCTTCGGAGGCAGTCGGGGGAAGGTTGTCACTGTACCCAAAAGCCTGGCTATCCCTAACTCAAGACAAGTGGGTATAGTCTATCATTTCCGAAGGCTACAGAATCCCCTTCCTTTTCATTCCGAAGCAATCCAAAAAATCCCTTCCAGACGTTCCACCCAGTCAAAGGGAGCAAGCAGCATTAGAAATTTCAAAGCTGCTCGCAAAAAGAGCCATTCAACCAGTTCCAGCAGACCAAGCAGGATCCGGAATCTACTCCAAATTCTTTTTGGTTCCAAAGAAAACAGGGGACTGGAGACCCATTCTGGATCTCAGCAACTTGAACAAGTTTGTCAAGAAAACAAAGTTCTGGATGGTCACACTGCAGTCCATTCTTCCCCTTTTGGGGCAGGACAACTGGATGTGCTCGATAGATCTCCAGGATGCGTACTATCACATCAGAATGAGTCGACGCTCCAGGAGGTTTCTCCGCTTCAGGCTGGGAACCAGTCATTTTCAATTCAGAGCCCTGCCCTTTGTTCTCACTACAGCCCCCCCGAGTGTTTACCAAATGCATGGCAGTGGTAGCCTCTCATCTGAGACGTCAAGGATTCCAGGTGTTTCCTTATTTAGACGACTGGCTCCTTACAGCCCCCACCAAGCATCTTTTACTTCTCGCCAGAGACTACACTTTTCACACGTCAGCCACTAGGCATTTCAATAAACTACGAAAAGTCTGTCTTGTCGCCTTGTCATGTTATTACCTTCATAGGCGCAAATCTAGACACAGTCATTATGTCAGCCAGACTCACAGAGCAGAGAATAGCAGACATACACAGACAGGTCTCTCCTGTCTTGCAGAGCAACAAAGTCAAAGCCAGACTGATCCTGAAAGTCTTAGGGATTATGGCGGCGGCCATCCCTCTCCTACAATTAGCTCGCTTCCATATGAGAATTTTACAATGGATGCTTTTCACACAATGGTCTTACCAAAGTCTTCCAATGTCCCATCCTATTCGGATAACTCAATCATGCAAGAATCATCTCTCTTGGTGGATCACATCTCCCCAGCTCCTCCTAGGGAGACCTTTCGTCCCTCCCCCTCCAGTTGCTACAGTGACAACGGACGCCTCCCTGATCGGGTGGGGGGGGGGGCATTTCCAGGGCAGGACAGTCCAGGGCATGTGGCAACCGTTCGAGTGCCACTTGCACATAGACGTCCTAGAGATGAGAGCAGTGCTTCTAGCGTTGCAAGCCTTACAAGACTCTCTTACCAAGGGAACTATAGCAATTCAGACAGACAACATGTCTGTAGTGTGGTACATCAACAAACAAGGCGGAACCAGATCTTACCCCCTATGTCGAGAGGCACTCAGACTGTGGCAATGGGCGATTTCTTGTCAGCGATTTCTGTTAGCAATGCACATCCCCGGAAAGTCCAATGTGATTGCAGACAAATTGAGCAGAGCTATTCTCATGCCTCACGAGTGGTCTCTGAACAATTCAGTGTTGGAGAAAGTTTTTCGAAAGTGGGGCAGGCCTTGCTGCGACCTTTTCGCTACTCTCCAAAACAGCAAGTGCGACGATTTTTTCACCCTCTTTCCCCAACCAGGCCACCCCAGCAGAGACGCTCTAGTGCACATTTGGCCTCGGGGACTTCTGTATGCTTTTCCTCCCTTCCCACTGATATCCCAGCTGATACAGAAAGCCATCGCTCAGGAAGCTTCCATGATCCTCATTGCCCCTTACTGGCCTCGACAGGTTTGGTTCCCTTTTCTCCACCATTATCTGTTGGAGCAACCTTGGCATCTGGACCCAGTTCCAGACCTCCTGACCCATCAGTCGGGTCAGTTGCACCACTCCCTTCTCTCTCTGAACCTCACAGCATGGTTCCTCCAATTCCAACTTTAGCCAGGCTTCCTCTGATATCTCACTCAGAGATATCTTGATAGCCTCTCATAAATCTTCCACTCGGAAGATTTATCATAACAAGTGGAAACGTTTTTCCTATTGGGCGCAGTCAAAGAATATAGATCCTTTCACTGCTTCCATTCAAACAGTTCTAGACTTTCTAGCCGAACTTTTCCACTCAGGTTCGTCTCCATCTACCATTAGAATTCAATTGGCAGCAATATCGAACTTTCATGTTGGAGTCTCAGAGTCCTCCATTATGTCTCACAAACTCTGCAAAGCCTTTTTAAAGGGAGTTTTTCTCCTCAAACCACCCATCAGAGATCCTCCTCCTCAATGGGATCTCAACTTGGTTCTGGCATCCTTAATTCTTTCCCCCTTTGAACCTGCAGCTTCATGTTCAATAAAGTTACTTTCTTGGAAAACACTCTTTTTAGTAGCTATCACCTCAGCTAGAAGAGTCTCTGAACTCCATGCTCTGTGTAGTCGACCCCCTTATCTGGTATTTCATAAGGACAGGGTGTCCTTGCGTACTAACCCGTCTTTTTTGCCCAAGGTAGCTTCACTGGCAAATTTGAATCAAACCATTGAGCTCCCTGTTTTCTTCCCAAATTATTCTAATAGATCAGAACAAAAGTTACACTGTTTAGATATTCATTGCCAACTTAGGTACTATTTAGACAGGACCAAACAATTCAGGAAATCTGACCAACTGTTTGTTTCTTATGCAGAAGGTAGAATGGGCCTTCCAGTTTCTAAAGTGTCTCTCTCTAGATGGCTTACTTCGTTGATTACCCTAGTGTATGAGATAAGACATCAACGGTTGCCATCCAAACCCAGGGCTCATTCAACTAGAGCTTTAGCCACTTCTGTAGCTTTCCAAGTTAGGCTGCCTATTGATTCGATTTGTTCTGCAGCTACTTGGGCTTCTCCCCATACCTTCATTTCTCATTATAAGTTGGACTTGGCCTCTAGAGACCGAGCCAACTTTGGTTCCACTGTACTCAAGAGTCTGTTCCGATAGGCCACCCGGGACAAGGTGCTAGGGACCGGTCCCATCCGGCAAGAATGAAGGCGAGACTGACAACTTAACATTTAGAAGTTATGTACCTACCATAACGTTCCATGTTAGTTGTCTTCTCGCCTTCTTTCTTGCGTCCCACCCTCCTTCCCCCTAGCCAGGACAGACCTAGAGGAGTTTTTCTTTGTTCCTTATGGAATTTTATTGCTGGCCTTAGCTTTCAAACGAGATCTGAGGAGTTACCACCTAGCATTGTGGGATATAGGGGAGCCTCGAGCCGGTGGAACTAACTCTCGAGCTTTTAGAGTGGCCGAGTCGGCTCCGAACCCATCCAGCAAGAAAGAAGGCGAGAAGAAGACAACTAACATGGAACGTTATGGTAGGTACATAACTTCTAATTTTTTTCCCTCACTTCATATTGTAATTTCCATTTGCATTGTTATCTTACCTTTAATTTCTCTAAACTGGCTAAAAGTTCTCTAAATATTAAATAATTTTCCTATAAGTTCCATCTATTTTTAACCAATGTTGTCACATTATTTTTAATTCAGTATAATTAATTAAACTCTAATGTTTTTTATTATTTTTTGAAGATTGTAAAATTATTGTTCTTAACATGTTTTTGTAATACTTTAGAGATTTTTTTCTTAGGGCTTCCACTGAAAATGGTGCCTACCCAGTTGAATTTTCCTTGCAGTCAGATATCAGTACGTAAATAGGAAATGTGACACAGAAAAAGATAAAAACTGTCTCATCAAACTGAAAAGACAAATAAAATGCCTAATTAAGTCCAACAAAGCAAATTTTGATGGGAAGATAACACCTCTGGCCAAGGACAACCATAAGGCCTTCTGTAGCTATGTCTAAAACCTCAAAGACAGCACAAGACAGTGTGCCAGACTTTTGGTAAATGAAGCCAGATTCATGGAACTGAACAATAGAGCAAATAAATCTTCTGGCTAACAAATTCAGGTTCAACTTTACACCCTTCTTACCCCCAGCCACTACCAGGAAATATAATCCATACAATTATCAGTAGGAGGCAGATCTTAGATGTGCTCTCTAGGGCCAAGAATGCAGCTTTGATGGGCCTGATAATATCCCATTATGCCTCCGCAGTAGCGTGAAACCTATCAGGGCCACTGGTGTCACAATTCAACCACAGCCTCTGCACAGGCTTTATGCCACATGAATGGTCATCACTCTGCAGAAGGGCAGACCATCAATTGATCCCAGACCGGTAGTCTGGCTAGCCTCATATGCAAAGCAGTGGAAAGAATTATCATGGAGATGATTAACAAGGATAAAGGAAACCTTCACAGACTGGACTCAACCCAGTTTTTGTCAAAGGTATGTCATGCCTACTGAACCCGATGGACTTCTTTGAAAAGATCACCAAGGCAATGGATGAGGGCAAATGAGTGCATACTACCTACCTTGACCTAGCTAAGACGTTTGATACAATACCCCACTCAGACATTGTAAACAAACACTGGAAATTAGGTATAAATCTGTAGCAACTCACAGGATAGCCAGCTGGCTCACAGACAGGACCCAAGAAGTCACCTCCACAAAGAGACTAGTCACCAGTGAAGTCCCAAGGGCACTATGCTGGGTCCACTCCTCTTTGGCATCTGTTTTTTTGGAAGTGAAGGCCAATATTAAGGGCCTGTGGTTAACCAGGTTTGCAGATGATTGTCAGCTAGGTGCAATCATAGAAATCCTCCAAGATATCAGCATCTTACACGAAGGTCTAACAAGGACAAGTAACTTGTGCCAAGCCCTGACTCACAACTCAATGCATAATCATACCTTTTGGAAAGTTTGCCCCCCCAGGGAAACTACCCCATTGATAAAACACCCCTAAAAGTAGACACGGTAGTCAGGGGTTTGGTAACACAGTAACCTGGCTTCTGAACAACATGTGTCTAAGGTTGCAAGAAAGTCATTCTGTGAATCTCAACTTAAAGTAAGAGAGTGGATCTAGGTAAAAAAGAAGTCATCATGCCACTGTACTCAGCCATCATCAGCTCAGTCATTGAGTAAAATGCCTCTTCGATATGTACTTGACCAGGTATATGCAACAATTGGAATGTCCACAGAGGCTCCTCACAAAAAAATAATACATGGTGTAAACAGAATGTCCTGTGTAGATCACTATAAAGCCCTGTCTTTATACTGTTTTTCCATAGCCTGCTGAGAGGCAATTTATACCTAGCCTACAAGTCATCCCTGGTTCCTGCCTTGATGGACCTTTTGAATATCTGCAAAACTAACAGCACCAGAACTACTATATCTAAGGATTTAAACTTTGCTTGTGACTTAAATAGAACATGTTAGAGGGCAGATATATACCTCAGGGAATCCCCATTCTCTGGAATTCGCTTCCCATCCAAGTAAAGCAGATCCTTTCTCTAACCCTATTAAGAGCAACCTGGACCAGTGGATGGGAAATCAGAAATTCACCTATGTCTTTGATGGACAGAGGCAGCCATTAAATAATGCCCTAACTGTCATACACCCCTGAAAATAACCTTTAAGGCACAATAACACTTGGAATATGTTTGGGTTGCATGGCTAGGCTTATGAAGGCCCAGTGGTTGTTCGCCTAGTATAAACCTATGACTCTATGAGCAGTGAAATACCAAGAGGTTTCCCCTCTCTTTCCTATATCCATCAGAGTCCCACAAGGCTCCATCCTAGGACCTCTACTGGTTAACTTATTTATCAATGACTTAAACACAGTAACCAAAGAGGCCACCATAGTACAATATGGCAGTGACTCCAGTGTATTATGTGCTGTTCATGTACCACTCACCTACCTAGAAATCCTCCTTCTGCATAGAAGCTTGCTTGACATTTCACAACAACTCCTGAATCAAAAAATACATAAACTACTACTATTCATACCTAGCTCTTTCTTCTCCCAAAAACCTGCATTTAATATACTGTCATCCAACAAGATCAGTATAAACTAGTATCCCACACCAGACTGCTAGATGTGATTATTGATGACAACCTGAAATTTGATCTTCACCTTCTGCAAGCTGTAAAGAAGATGCACCAAAATCCAGGCTGCCTCTACAGAGTAAAACACTACCTTGCTGCCTCTGCTAGACAAAAACATAGCCAGTTTTCTACTCCTCACCCTATTATATACCTCTGCTTTTCTTACTAATCTCAACTCCCGTCCAGCCAAATTAGAATAATGCTATGATAAAGTAGCCAAATTTGCAACTAACCAATAATATAGATCACATCACTGCTTCTCTCTTAAAAAAATAAATTGTCTCAAACTAAATAAATGTCCATTATATTAATGACTGTTGCAGTAGCCTTAGCTGTATGGGTTATATCTTGCCAAGGATATAACAGCCAGCCAGCTTCCAAAGCTTCAGAGTTTCTTTCACGTGCCCTATTAAGCAACTTGAGCTGAGCTGACTAAAGGACAAGTTTGGGCACAGAGCCCTTCTGAGCTTTACTGCCGCCAAAGAGTACGTTCCTCTAAGAGTTTCAGGGATGGATGGTCAGCTTATGCTTTTGTGCTTTCTTTTGCTGGGCAGTTAAGTTTCCTTTGCGCGGAAAAAAAAGATTGCATTTTCTTAATATAATTGATGTTTTATTACTTTCCTCTTCAGGAAAGTTATTTTAAAGTTAGGAGTGCTATGTTTTAATGGACTGTCTTCAGACTGTAATGTACTTTTAAATGGAGCACTTGTTTTTCTGTCAGTTTATAACTAGTGTAAACTAACTGAAAACATATTTTCTGTGGAGAAATTGTTTATTTTTTCCTTTGTGGGAATGGCATAATGTGTTAAAGTGCTTTTTACTATGTATTTTTTTCTGTCAAAAAAGTAACTTTTGTGGTCTGCTTGTCTTCCACAGGAGAGAAGCACCATTTTCGGCTTGACCATTGAACAGACTACCAGCCCCATGGTTGGTCCTTTTTCCAGACGCAAAAAGGAAAAAGTTTAGCAAACAGCCTTTGCCACCATAGCAGGCTAGCATTTTGCCTTAGTTGTGGGTAGGTGGCTCTGCTGTGGCCATTTATTGTACCTCAGATCACTCATCTTTTACCCAGGATCTCTCTGGTGTAGCACCTACAGCCACTACGTACCAGGGGTTAGCCAAATCCTCTGTGGTTGGCTCAAACAAAATAATTCTCTATTTTACTCACCATTAATTACAGTCTTCAAACTGTTACACTCCCTGAAAAATTTCAGTCTCTTCACTCCAGTCATTCAACCTTACACTACTAAGAAACCTCTGCACTCCACTGACAAAACTTTACTGTCCATAACTAAGCCTAACAGCTATGCAGGATGCTCCCTATATTCATACTGCATTGCTAATGGAATAGCTAGAATACCATCCTACTCCACTTAAGAACACTGTGCAGCCTGAAAGACTTTAAATGCCAGTTGAAGTAGCTGCCTGATAAATAAATAGCACTTAACCTGGTTAAACTGGTACTAATAAATCTGTATGAATTGATGCTGCATTTCCCGCTGTATAAAACCTAATGTACTGCTATCACAACTATACCCTCCTATAGCATCTCATCTCTTTTATCTTCCTTGCATCTCCTCCCCTCCTTCCTTTCTTTGGTCTGCTCTGATTCTTTATCTTATCTTCTTATGTTCCATATTTTGAACACGTCATTATAGTAACAAATATTCTTATGTAAAACCTGAAAATCTGTACATACTGATGATATTTCTCTGCATATATCCTTTCTGTATTAAAAAAAGATGTTTGAATGATAGTCCTGTTGCTTATGAATGAAACTGACTGTAAATTATGTAACAATGCAAATGATGTGCATGATGTTTGTATAATGTACCTTTTCTCCCCTGTCCTGAACACTATACTGTCTCATCCCCCCCTCACAAAACAACTGTCTGTTCTGTACCTGTGTCTTCCTACTACAGTTGTAAACCCCCTACCCAAACAGTAAATGTTCCTGTTTCTGTTTGTCCCATGAATGGCTGCTGTACGCCCATGATCCCTTAACACAACTCATTTTGCAGTTACATTACTTGTATTTCAATGAAGTTCTTGCATATTTTACAGTTACGTTGATTCAAGTTGCTCTCTGTAATGCAGTCAGCACCATCTTGAAAAAGCCTGGTACTGATCCAGGCGAAAGCGCTTGATCTCATATGTTTTTGTCTTTTATTTTGAATAAATTTGGCAGTGAGCTACAGTTGAACTGGTTCGCTTTTCTCCTTTGCTCTGGATTTTGGTATTCATGCAGTCAGCACCATAAATCACAACCTCTTAGTATAAAAAAAATTGGAAAAAGACTAAAATAATGGGGGACAAAGGCCCAAAAATAAAGACAGATTTTAAATATTGCTCTTATAAACTTAGAAAGCTGCTAAAATAACAGCTCAGCAGAGTCATCCTACTGAGTGTGCAGTGTATGGCATTGCACTATGATGTACTAAGGCCACACTATGGGCACTCTGTGGTACATTTCTATTTTTCTAATGTATTGCAGCTAATAAGTAGCATGCTTTTGTGTTAAGTGAACAGTGTACTTACTTGTTAGCAGCATGCTGCCATGTATGGTGTCTCCACTAGTGCTTATTATCATTCTTGGTATTGGACTACTGCCAATGTGCACTCTGCTGCCATGTTGCCCCCCCCCCCCATTGTACAAGTAGTATCCATGACATGCAGCCATGTGCCATGGCCATCCATTTTCCTCCTGAGTCATACCTATAAAGTGGCTATGGCATCATTAGGTACTCTCATTGAAAGATCTCCAGCTTGGTGTAAGAAGGAATACAAGCAGTTCCCTATTGAAAGTTGGCAATCAAAATGTTGAGTACAGACAAACCAAAAAGAAAGAGGCCAAAACCACAGAAGAAGAGTGAATTTCAAAAATCACTGTTTTCCTTTAAACTTCCTTTTTTGCAAGGGTGCAAGCCCCCCACATCCCTAATCTTATAGATACCAACCCTGAGATTGCCATACCTTGGAGAAAAGGGAATATTACCTGCAATGGCCATGTCGGACTTAGTATATGTATATCCATTTTTTGACCATTCAGTCTGTGTGTTTCAAGACTCGCTTATGCAGGTCCCAACTTTTCAAATGGTTACCAGGCATACAGGATTTTCCTGCACCTTCTGCATACAAAATGCGGGGAGTGCTTGCTGGGCAGGTAAGCGGGCCAACTGTATAAGATGGATATACAGCAAAAGTTTGCTAGAGAGCTTAGTGATGTCACTGGCATCATTCTTTCTAGTGAACAATACCACCATAAGAACCATCACCTGCAGAGATGTCACCCAGTACTTCTCCATCAATGGAAAGAATAGGTTAGGTAGGGAGAGGCACACCTTCTTTTTGTAAGTTGGTTTGTGTTGTACTGGCAGAGTTATATAGGCCTTATAGATGCATATGTTTTTCATTTTATTTGCCAGGGGTATGCTGATGTATTTCTGTTTTGCAGCAACAAAGCAAATAGAGGTTAATGTGTTGGCCTTCCAGTGGAGATAGGCCATGCTGTACAGGTGTTGGGGTAAATGTATTACTTTGCTGGGAAGTGGGCGATATGACTTACACTGTTCCTCAACAGCTTATGTGCTTTCTTTGTTTTTTTTTTCCATCCCCATTTATTTTAATTTCTAAAAGATCAGCTGTAGTGCCAGCAGATGTGAGGTGGTGGACAATGTGCCCTATAGCCACATCCACAATCTACCTCTATGTCTGCAGGGTAATGAAAACTTCCTTTGGGAAGATGGCCTCTGTGATGCTGCCAGCCCAGCTAGCTGCAATTTTGTAAATAATTCTATGTTATTTGTGAATATTGCTATGATTTATACAGAACTGTATGTTATGCATGAGCTTCAAGAATGTAACCACAGTGTACCCTACTTGAAAAGAACAGAAATGTATATAAACCTATATACCTGTGTAAATGTATGTTTTAATAGTAGAAGTTGGAACATACAAAGTTAACTTGCAAGGCTTCAAGAAATAGGATGGAATCAGAATGTTTTACGGTTGTGTTTATCTCCCAGTTTCACTGAAGGAGACAGGATGTCCAGAGCTAGAAGTTTCTTTCTAATGTCATGAAACAGAAATAATTACTAGTTTTAAAATGTAAAGTGTTTTATTGCTCTGTGACTTCCTAGCAGCTGCACATCTGATAAATAGGTATTTTTCACAGAGAAATGTTAAATTTTAGGTTTCTGTTGGCCTGAGGACTGAAGGCAGGTGACAGAGTGATGTTATCCAGCTGACCCAGCAATAAGGTTTGATAGTAATTTAAGAACTCTCTCAGAGAAAGTCTGTGCGTTTTATATTCGGACCCGGAAACATCTCTCATTAGCACTTGCCTTGCTAAAAGTAAGTAATCAGGGTACAGTGATCTCTCTTAGAGATAGATAGGAATATAGTAAGATTAGTTTAGATGTTTTCTTTATTTATTTGAGACTGTCCTGCAATGTTGTTTTCAAATATTTCCTGTGATTCTGAACTCTGCAGTTACTGTATTGTTTGAGTATTGTCTTGTTCTTTTATTATTTATTATTAAATATATTTAAACCTTTTAATTGTGGCTGGTTTGTTCAGATATATTTAAGCTCTTAGAGTACTTGCATATGTATTTGTTGACACTGTATGGGCCACTCCAGTAGCCTTGGTCTTGGTCACACTTACCATATGGATAATAGCAACATTGCACAGTAGTATTGGACACCCTTTGGTAAGAGGCTTATAGTAGCTGATAATTAAGGGTGGTTGGTGCCAGCTGATACTACCATATAAGTCTGGGCAGAAGGGGCCATAGCTAGTAAACCTGTGCCAGCCTTTCCCAGGGGTGTGTGTGTGTGTGTGTGTGTGTGTGTGTGTGTGTGTGTGTGTGTGTGTGTGTGTGTGTGTGTGTGTGTGTGTGTGTGTGTGTATCAATCAAATATCAGTGTGTGTGTGTGTGTGTGTGTGTGTGTGTGTGTGTGTGTGTGTGTGTGTGTGTGTGTGTGTGTGTGTGTGTGTGTGTGAGCTACTTGGGCAGGGACACAAAGCACTGGTTGGACAGAGAGGGTGCTGGAGGTCTTAGCTTGGCCGCTCGGCTGAGATCTTAACCATATAGCTGTGCCAATGGGGAGTCTTATTGGGGATCTGGAGAAAGAGGGAGAAACCACCCCCAGACTGACTGTGATCTCTGTGTGCTCTTAAGAGAAATTGTACTTTATTGTTTGTGTACTTGTACTTGTCATCCTTCCAATGTGCACGTCCCTCACTGGTGCTATTGGTGAGGATTGAGGCTCCTTGATTACTGGGCAAGTGCAGGGGCATCACAGCCTCATTTACTTGCTGGTGGTCTCCATAACCACACCTCATGAGGGGAAACAGAGGGTGATGCAGAGGGGCCTGTTTGGATTACTAGGCTGGAAGTAAGGTGGGTGATTTAGGCCGAGTCAAGTCAGTGGCTGAATGGCTGGAGTGTCACCTTACACGACTTGTAGAGTTATGTAATCTGGTGGGCCATAACCACTGGGCCAATGAAATCTGTGCTTAATACTGATGTCAGCCATGAGGTGATTGACTTTGGGATGGGTTCACTTCTGGGCTGAACTTGACAGGCTTAGTGTACCACTGTGTTCCCTTTTATTGTGCTTTGCTTCCTATCCTATGTTTTTCTCCCAATCCTCCCCATCACCAGTTATCCATTTGTATATCTGTGTCACTGCCTTGTTGACCCACCTTTTTACCTCACCACCCCCATGTTTTTTGTGTATGTATGTGTTTGTTCATGTGGCTTGTCACGTTCTCTTTACTCTCCTTCATCTACTCCAATGAACCTCTTGTTTTCTTAAGAAAAAAGGAAAAATGGGCTCCTGCCCCACCCTAATAATCAATGCTTACCATGCCTGTTTTAACTTCATAATAGTCTTCTGTGTGTTCCTTTTCTTGCTGTACCCATTTCTGACTGTACTATCCCCTCTACTTTCTTCCTATTTTTTTTTTTACACAGAACATTCCTTGTCACTCTGTCATGGTGATCTTCTGTGAGCTGCAAACAGTGTGGCAGTTATAACTCTGAGACACTTTATTGCATACGTGAACCATACATACTACTAGGTATGTGACCTCCATATGACATGCTCTTCGAGACATATGACCACAATATCATGGCTGCTGCTAATTCATGACCTTGAATGATGTCCTGCACCACTGCACAGTTCCTGCACTTATGCATATAAAATTGATACTGGGCCACATTGTTCTGTGAACACCATGCTACTTCCTGCTGTGCAGCTATATTAACAGCCTTTCTGAATACCCACTATGTCTTTGCTAAACAGAAGTTCAAAGACCTTGAAACCTTTTCCTCCCTTAGTAGTGCTTTTCCTTCTAGGAAAGAACTAGACTAAAGGTAGGACTACCCATATTGTGTTATGATTATCTCTTTTAAAGTCTTGCGAATATTCCTCGGATGTTGGATAATTTACTTCAGGTGTTACTTTGCAGTATATTTGGTTATTACGTTACATGGTTTGAAGAGTATAACAAACACGAAAATGTACTGAAAAAGAGTTGAGCTCTCTCTTCAAATGCATTTTGTACTTCTTTATGGCAGTAGTAGTACCATTATTCTCTCTCTGCTGATTTTCGTCTGTTAGACATTTAAGCTTTACACTGTAGTATCTGGTATGTCCATGAAGATTCACATTTGTTTCGGAAGAGATAGTAGCCACAAGATGGCAGTGTTGTTGTTGTTGTGTCTTTTGGCTTTTCCCGGTTAGGGGTTGCCACAGCGGAACTCCGGTCCGCTAATGATTGGTAGTGGATTTTTATGTACCGGATTACCAGCCCTGATGCACAACCTTCAATGAAGGCACGCCCCATTCACGTATGCCTCCACACAGAAGATGCTCTAGCTGAGAATCGAACAGGACAACGTCTTGCTATGAGGCGACAACGCTACCGCAGCACCACCACCGCAGTCAGCATCACAAAATAAGGTTTATGCTCACGTAAATTTATTTAGCTGACAGATTTAAATACGAGCTAAAAGATTACATGTAGTATGTAGTGTATAATAAGTATGTGTCCTTGAACAAAATTAAGATTTGAGCTTAACACATTATAGTTTAAATAAACAAGTACATTGTTCAGTGAACACTGTCAAACTTTTATTAATGTAGCCATGATTCTTTGCTAGCTATGTTAGTTACACAAAGAACTGCATCCATCATTTGCTCAGCAGCCCAGTTCCAATGTAAGTTGTTTTGGTAGAACAAGATAATTGGCAAGAGTACATTTTGCTTAACAGGAGTATTCCCCTAGATAGTTATATTTATGTGCAGGAGATAACTTTGTCCCAGTACTTAATTTTTCCTAATAAAGAACACAGCAAATTTCGCCAAAAATCTTAATAGTTTTCACTGTATGACCTGTTTTGGTAATGTATGCTGCAGTGAATACAGTCTTTGTATACTTCTTTAAAGAATGATTTTACACTATGGCAACTGGCTTCTTAAATATGAAGTTGTAGCTTTTACAATTTATCCAGAAATATAACTTTTAGGTTGGAAACTTTTTTTTTAAACAAAAAAAATATTTATTAAATTTTCATGTATGACATAGACAATCTTACATTTATATAAATTAAAATAAACTATAACGACACAGTCTCACTTGCAAACATTATACGTTACAAACCGTGCTAACACAACTATAGCTGCAAACGTTATACATCACTTTTAATATAGGTAGTCATTGGCAGTCAGCCATTACATAGCTTATTCGTATCCTGCCTTCTTTTAAACCTCGTTCCTCCTCTGCATGAATTGATCCCACATTTCCCATTTTTTTTTTTACATAATTTGCTCCTACCCCTTTTCAAAGATCCAAGTTCCAGTTGTTTTATCTCTGTTACTATCTCCATTACTTCTAATAAAGTTGGTTTACACTTTGATTTCCATTTTCTAGTAATTGTTTTTGGCAGCCATCATAATTAGACTAAACAAGGTCTCACTATGTCTGAGCAATTCTGATTCTGTATCATAGCTCAGAAAATTTCCTAGTTACTCCAATTTGCTCATCCAGCATCTCTGACAGTACATACTGCAGGGAATCTTTAAAGTCCATCAGCTCATTACACTCCCAGAAAATATGTTGCCAGTTACCTCTTTCTTTCCCATCATAACCTCCAACATTTTCTGTCTACCTGAGGAAAAATTCTTTAGAGCCTGCTTGATATATAAAAATACCTATGTAAACACTTCCAGGCAAAGATTCTAAATCTTGTAAATGTTGTTGCATATTTGGGAGACATACGTATATCCCCCATTGTTTCTTTGTGAATTGCTTATCCAGTGTCTTTTCCCCAATCCTTCCTAACCTCCTATGATTGCTTCTTATGGTTATTATTCAATATTTTGTATGCTCTATTAATTATTCCTTTCTTAATGGCAACTTCTTTTCAAGATTCTACCAAAAACTCTACCAGTGCTGGTCTTTCATTTAGGAACCCCTGATCTGAAGTAGTTAACTTCATTTGATCAGCAACCTGTAGGTATCGGATCTGACCCGGATCCAAGCCGGCAGCTTTCCAAGCTAGAGATCTGAGCTCCAAGCTCCTCCTCCTTACCCATAACACCCTGATACCTCCCTCCAGTCCCCAGATCTCGTTTGCTGCGGCTTCTTGAAGCACGAGTGACGAGCTCCTGGTGGTTTTGTGAGTGGTCTAATAGGGTTTTTTGCTTTGTTTTTTCTCAAAAAAATTGTGTGTGTGTGTGTGTGTATTAATCAACCCTTAGTTTATTTAGCTTAAATTGTTTTAGTAGTCAGTCTTAACCTTTCCCTTCCCCTTATCTGTGTGTGAGGGTGTTTGTGTGATGGCCGAAGGCCCTAAGGCCATATTTTCTAAATGCTCTGAGTGTGGCCATAAGCTGTCCCCAGCCGATGGCCACACTCAGTGCGTTATTTGCCTGGGGGTGGCACATTTATCATCAGGTTGCCGGATCTGTGCCGCCTTTAACCCCCGGGCTTTGAGGGACAGGAGGACAAAGTTAATCCTTGCGGGCCTTTTGCCTGCGGATTCTGCTTCTTCCTCCTCTCCCTCAGTGGCACCAGCCACGGCTGTTCAGCCAACTGTTCCTGCTCCCCTGGCCAGGACTCAAACTCCCACTGTGTCCCAGGGAGAGAGGGACTCCAGAAAGAAAGATAGGCGAGATAGAGAGAAGGAAAGAGACCGGGAGAGACATAGGAGCCACAAGCGGCGGGCCGATTCTGCCTCCTCGGCCCCGCCGTCTAAGCAGCTCCTTTCTTATAGGTTCATAGGTTCATAGGTTAGTACTAAGCTAACGGCCCTTGCGAGCCATTTTAAGCCTAGCCAATTATCCCTTGTGAGACTCAAACCCTGCACCTTGTGTTTGTAAGGCAAACACCTTCACCATTAGGCCACCCTCCCAACCCTTGAAGGTCTCCGGGTTTTCCCCCTTTTGGCTCCGTTCTCCACGTTTCTGTCCAGAGCCGGAGGAGGAGACCCGGTCACCGTCGAGGTTGTCGAGGCGGTCTTCCCGGCCAGCCTTTGCGGCTTCTAGATCAACGAGGAGCCTTTCAGACGCGTACATGGACTGGATGATGCGTCGCTTCCTCCAGGCCCAGATGCAGATGGGAGTGCTCTTGTCTCCTCCCACCCCTCTGGGGAGGAGCTCGGCCCCTTTCTTTGCCCCCATTGCTCCTTCTCCGATCCATTATCAGGTTTCAGAGCCATCGGATCCAGGTAGCGTCGGAGCCGGGGAGTCGGCGCCGATAGTAATCGCTACTTCGACGCTGGCTGTACCCTCAAGTTTGTCAAGTCCTTTTTTGGATCCCAGCTCTCGGGGCCATGAGCCGAGCCTCAGATCTGGAGAGGTGAGTGTGTCTTCAGCTCCGATGCGGTCGGAGCACACTTCTATTTTGAGTCCGATCGCTTCGGCTCCAGCGCCGATCCACGTCGGAACCGAGGGGGGCTGCTCTCGGATTCTAGGGAGAGCAGTTCACCTTTGGCCTTCGACATCATGGAGAGGGTCCTCTCGAGGGATTCGAGGCCCCAGGCTCGTGCTACGGATCCACCCGCCATTCCCTTGCAGACGGGCCTGTCTTCCATCATCCGGCCCCAGGGACAGTCTGCGTCTACGTCCCAGATGGTTCCCATAGAGGAGCAGGACCTGGTTGGTGAGCCCTCCTCGGACAGCCCACCTGAAGAGGCTCCTCACAAACAAAAGTGTAAAAGGAGGCACTTGGACTCCCCCAAGTCCCTCACGGAAGACACTGACTTGGAGGAAGGGGAAGGTTCCCCCAGGTCACCCCTCCCGAAGACATCTCCTTTGGAGACATCATGGAGATGCTGCGCATTAGAGGGGGGTGGTCAGCCCAAAAACCTTCCTCGGATGAGTCTGTGTTTCTGGAGACGTTTGACGCAGGCCCATCTACCTCTTGAGTGTCCCCTCCGGCCGACCCCCTGGTAGATCTTATAGCAACCTGGGCGTGGAAGGAGCCGGACATTGTAGAGCCGATCCCCAGGAGACCAGATAAGATCCTTAGTCCCCCGACATACAGGACGGCGTGGAGCAAAGGTTCCCCAGTAGATGCCATGGTGGTGGCGGAATTCTGATTCTGTATCATAGCTCAAAAAATTTCCTAGTTACTCCAATTTGCTCATCCAGCATCTCTGACTGTACATACTGCAGAGAATCTTTAAAGTCCATCAGCTCATTACACTCCCAGAAAATATGTTGCCAGTTACCTCTTTCTTTCCCTTCATAACCTCCAACATTTGCTGTCTACCTGAGGAAAAATTCTTTAGAGCCTGCTTGATATATAAAAATACCTATGTAAACACTTCCAGGCAAAGATTCTAAATCTTCTAAATGTTGTTGCATATTTGGGAGACATGTATATCCCCCATTGTTTCTTTGTGAATTGCTTATCCAGTGTCTCTTCCCGATCCTTCCTAACCTCCTATGATTGCTTCTTATGGTTATTCAATATTTTGTATGCTCTATTAATTATTCCTTTCTTAATGGCAACTTCTTTTCAAGATTCTACCAAAAACTCTACCAGTGCTGGTCTTTCATTTAGGAACCCCTGTTTCTTTCTCTTTGCCTATACTCTGATATCAATCCTTGATATGGAAGGCAATCTCTAACCTGCAGTCCAAATAAGCTCTTGGTGTCTGACCATTCTGTTACCTTTCCCTCTCTAGTTATTTGCTCCAAATACCTTGGTTCCTTTGCCAATTTTCTAAAATATATTCCAGCCCCTCTTGCCTATTGTCTGTATCCCTAATTGCAGTCATCCCTATTGGCAGCATTTCCTTTTTATATTACCACATTGGCTTAGTTTTTAGAATACCGTCTGCTACTTTATGAATATAATGTTCTGTATGATTATTATTGTTCTCCCTAAAAGTTTGCATCCAAAATCCCAGTCTCTCCCTGTTATTTCAGCTTCCCCCCCCGTTTCATTATCATCTCTTTCCATTTTGAATTATAGTTTTCTGCTTGTGCTATGTATAGGAGCCTTAACTGTGTTGCTCTGAAATACCTCTTCAACTCGCGTAGTCCCAGTCCACCCTGTTCTGCTGGAAGAATAAGCTTATTTTACTTGACTTTTGCCATCTTCCTCTCCCAGATTAAATCTTTCAGCTCTTTATTAATTACTAACTACAACTTCTCTGGTTGATAAAAATATGCCGGACCTGTGTTTAAAACTAAAGGGACTAAAAACAATTTAACTGCTTGCATCTTACTATCGATATCCAATGTAACAGAGCTTCCATTTTCTCAGTTTTTTGTATTATCTTTTGTTTTGTCTGTTCCCACATATCCTTAGCTGCCACACCGGTATCATTTTTAATCCATACTCCTAAATACTTCATTTTATCATGTCCCCATAGGTATGGATTTTGCTGAACCAGTTCATATGTGGGTACATAGTTTACTGCTATTCCTTTTGTTTTAACTTCATTAATTTTGTATCCCAAGAAGGTTTGAAACTGTCTCAGTATGTTCCACTGCACTGTAATGTCCCTTTCTGGTTTTGTCAGGTATAAAATAATGTCATCTGCAAGTAGAGCCAGCTTTTCTTGACTACCATACCAATTATGTCCTTGAATTTCTGAGTCCCGTATTTTCTTTGGCAGTGGTTCTAAATATAATGCAAATAACAAAGGGGAGAGAGGACACCCCTGCCTGGTTGCTCTGCTCAAGCAGAGATTATCAGAGAAGATCCCACCTACTTTAATTTTCACCTGCAATCCCTCATATATCTTCATATTCAGCCTTATAATTTTATCAAGGAATGCAAATGCTTCCATTGGTCTGCTCATAAAGTCACAGCTTACTCTGTCAAATTCTTTCTCTACATCAAGACCTACCAACAACAATGGTATTTTGTTATATTCTGCTTCCCTCTGGATCATTACTTTTCTTTTAATGTTGTCAAATGTCTGCCTCCCCTCCTATTAGGTTGGAAACTTAATAGTTACTATGTATAAAAAAGTACTAAAAACACCTAACTCTCCTCTTTGACCTCAGAATAATTTGGATTGATGTAGTGCTTTCTGTAACCAGGTATGGTGGTTTCACATGACCTTTTTCCAGATGCCCCATATCTACTAATGCACTACAGCAGAAGGTAGGTAGATATCTAGTAAATTATATAGTAGTACAAGAGCAATAAACAGGTAGGTAAATAGGCTTATACTCACTGGATCACAGTAGTGATCGTCAGAAGACAGGTCAAGGTTTACAAACATCATTTTGGCATATTTTTATAAATAACCAACATATTAAATTAGGATTTTATGACTATCTTGAATGTACAATCAATTATACTAATAGTTTGTTATAGTATATGAAACCACAATATAGCATACAGTGCTGTAAACAGTAATTGTGCATGTGTGCGTGTGTGTGTGAATGCATATTTATGTACATGTGTGCTTGTGTGTATTTAAAACATATTTTGTCTGCCTCTGAAATATTATGCATTACCGATATTTTTAATAGATCTGCAAGGCATTGAAGTAAACAGACGTGATAATTATGTATACAATATAGAATGTGGGAGTTTGCATGGCGGAGACATTTCTGCATGCCCAGTGAGGCATAAATCCAAAGGCAAGTGCCTTACAGTCTTTGAGTGTGTGGTAAAATTAGTACAATGCATGCTCCAAATTGCCTTACTGCACTTATAAAATGATTGTCATTTTTTGCATTTTGAATTTTATATTTAGTGCTTTTTTTATAATAATTACATGATTTGTACTGTATTTTAATGTAAAATACTTCCTTTCCCATTTTAACTAGTTCATTGTTGTGCAGGATTATATATTTTTAACCGTTTGAAATTTTGGTATGACATTTTCAGGATAGTCATTTAAGGGACTATTCTGTCAAATTGTTGTGTACTATTGTGCAACTCCATTTGTAAATGTCATCTCAGAGTTATTTTCACATACCACACTCTGAATCAAGTTGCACGAATTCAGTGTCATAATTCAGGTGATGGTAACCATAAATAAATTGTCGGTTGAAAATTTGAGCTCAAAATGTTAAATTTTGATAGTGTTATGGGCATTTGTTGAAAATAATTTTGCCAAAAAGTTTTGACTGATTGTTTTGCAGTATTATAGCATTTTAATTATCTGGGATTTGATATGACTTTTTCATCACAGTCATTTTATCGATCCGTTTGTAAAACAGATGTTTGGTATTGCGGAATACTGTTCGTCAATTATCTCAGTCATTTTCAGAAACTGCATTCTGGATCTGAGCTGCAGAAATTCAGTGTCATAGTTCAAGTGGTAAAAATACATTGTCCATTTTAAATAACTGGTTGCTGTACAGGGTGATACATTAATTATGTAGAATTTTGGTATCCTTTTATGGTCCCTTCTGTCTCATTGTTATATGTTGTTATACATTATCTTTTGTAAATGTTATTTCACAATCATTTTTGCAGATTGTATTATGAATCCAAGTTAGATAAATTCAGTTTTGTAGTTCTGGGGATGGTGGACAATAGATGATATGGTAGAAGTGTGAGCGAAAAACATTAAGTTTTGGCAGAGGTATGGACATTTGTTCAAGGCAATGTATTAATTTTTTTCTTCATACTTTATTGGCTTTTTAGTGGTGCTCTTGTTTGTACCTGGTAATAATCTATCTGATATTGTTAATCCTCGTTCATTCCTTATGCATGGGTATTGATTCTGAGCTCGGAACCGAGCCGGCCATTTTCCAAGCTCATGTCAGCTTCAAACTCTCGATCTAAATTCTTACCCCCAATCCCCCTCTCCCTGTTACCTCAGATTTCGTTTGCTGCATTGCCATTCGGTTGTGTCAAGCTACGTCTCTTGAGCTAAGTATAGTCAATTGTTGTTTAATAGTTTTACAGATTACTTTTCTGTCAGAAAAGTTCATATTTTATTGTCTCTTACCCTGTCGCATCTAGCGTTCATAATTTCTTCAGGTTTTTCTGCTTTTTCTTTACCACGAGGTATTCTCTCTTTACCATCGTTGGTAATCCCTTTTCCCTTTTCCTCTCATACCTTCGGGTACTCTCTTGTACCATTATTGGTACCTTTTCTATTAATTAATTTGCAGTCATGGTAGATAAAGGTAGTCTGGGGTTTAAGCGGTGTTCTGATTGTGGACACAAACTGCCTACTTCTGATGCACACTCTTTGTGTGTGTATTGTTTGGGAGCTTCCCATTTGTCTGTTGACCCACCCTGTACTATTTGTGAGAACTTTTCTAATAGAACCTTGTTGGAAAGGAAAAACAAGCTGATACTGAAGGGACTTCTAAAATCTCCCTTTTCAGAGGCTATTTCTGGGTTGGAGATCTCAACCTCTCCTAGAGCCCATAAGAAAACTATGGATGTTCCTACTAAGGCCAAGTCTTTGCCTTTGTCCCCGGCTGGGGTCTCCCGCCAACCAAAACCTAAAAAGGCTAAAGTTTCGGCTCTGGAGATCTCTGATTCTGCTCCATTGCTTTTGGTGCCTAGACCTTCAGCACTGAGGCCTACGGCTCCATTAGTGATTTTGGCTCCGTCTTCTTCTGCAGCCTTTTATATATCGGCACCGAGGGGCTCCTCGGTTCAGACCATTACCACTGTATTGGCAGCAACTGTTCAAGTCAGCGCAGACTTTGACAGTGTCGGCTCCGAGATCTTCCTCTGAACCGATGCCTTTATTGTTGACTCCAGTTTTGTTGGTTCCAGCTTTGGCACCGACAACCACTTCGGCACCGATCCCTCTGTCGGTGCAGACCATGACTATGGCACCGATGACCTCTTCTGTGCAGACAACAGTAGTCCAGTCTCTATCGACACCATTGTCCTCGGCACAGAGTCTGCCTCTTCTGTGGACAGGCCTGTTTCTTCCTCAGTCTCCGTGAGGTCCACTAGAACCCTTTCTGAACATGATGTGTTGCATGTTGTGGAACAGGTACACTTGGGCAGAGGTATCCCACCCCTCAGGAACTATCCTACCTTGGGAGGGAATCACCCATCTCCAAAGAACCCTTCTTATTCTCCTCCTCCATTGCCTTTGAAGTCCATGGGTATAGCACAGTCTTCCCCGTCTGCGGTTCCCTTTATGGATCTCACTAAGGAACCACAGCTGCCTTTGTGGCAGGAAAATTTTGCTATGACCCAGGATGTCAGTTGTGACACGCATAGTTTGCTGCTCCACAGCCACCCAGGGACTCCGGGTCAGCAGGCTGAGCCACTTAGGGGAGGGGTGACCCTTGTCCTAGACATGCACTCCTCTTCGGGTGGACCGGCCTTCCAACTGATGGAGAAGGCTTTTGATGCTGCTGGTGATTCCAGACTGTCTATACCTCCACCCTCCTCTGGTACACTGGTTTCACAAGTCGCACCTAGTGGACACCAGGTGCAGGGGCCGCAGGACATATTCCCTTAGGAATCCCCTTTTCCGCTGTCTTCTCCAGCTTCTCCCACTGAGGAGATCCATCGGAAAGGTTTGTGCAAGAGGAAGCACATGGACTCCACAGAGGAGTCCCTCAACAAAGACACAGATTTTGATGAGGGGGGAAGGATCCCCTCGGTCACCCTCTGAGGTATTCTTTGGTGATATCCTCGAAATCCTGAAACAGACAGGTGACTGGCAGTCCTCTAATCTGACCTCTGAGGAATCTGTGTTCCTGCAGGCCTTTCGCGCCCGGCCCCCTACCTCCTGGGTTACTCCACCTGCCGATGAACTTGTCCGGCTTATCATGCAGTGTGCTTGGAAGGCTCCTGATAACATCAAAGCTATTCCCTGGAGGCCAGATAAGATCTTGTCCACTCCTGCTTCAGATCCCCATTGGTCCAAAGGTCTTCCTGTGGAGGCTTTGGTGGTGGTGGCTGCAACAAAAAAGGATCTGGCAGAAGAAGAAAGCCAGACTGTCCATTCACCTAACAAAGTGCCCCTGGCCCTGGACAGGATAGGAAAGCGCACCTTTGCTTCAACGACCTTTGCTATCAGATCTCTGAATTATATGGCACATTTTACCAGGCTTCAGAGGGATCTGGTTTCTGAGCTCTCTGAAACCTTGGCTGGTGCTGTGTCTGATGAGGTCCGTGACAAAATGGCCTCTCATCTGGCCACCATTGAATCTATATCTACCTCCTCTATGCAGTTGATATATCACGCATCATAAGGAGCAGCTAGAGCAGCGGGTTCAGCTGCGGTCTTGAGACGGCATGCCTGGATGCGCTTGTGCAACTTTGCGGAACCCTTTAAGTTTTCCTTTCTTAATGCCCCCATTGAGGCCTCCTCGTTGTTTGGGTTCAAAGTTAAAAGCACACTGGCCAGATGTGAACAGGATGGTAAGACCCTTTCTGCTGTAGGTGTCTGTTATTCTTCCCCTCAACGTGCTTTCTCCCAAAACCGAAAGACTGGGAAGATATGGTTCAAGAAATCTCAGGGTCCTTTCCATGACACACAGGCTGAGTTCTCCCCCAGAGGCAGAGGGGGAAACTCACAGGGAAGACGCTCCTTTTGGGGCAGAGGGGGTCTGCATAACCAGGGTTCCAGGGATTCTTTCCCTGGTCAATCCTACCAGCACTCCTGAAGAGTGGCCCAACTCCTTTCCTCTGGAGGTGGTTGGGGGACGTTTCTCCTTGTACCCTTCTGCCTGGCTAACCATCGCCACCGATTCTTGGGTACAAAGGAATATAACCAGAGGTTATCATATTCCCTTCGATCTTTGTCCCATCCCTTCCAAAAATCTTCCCGACATTCCACCCAGTCAAAGGGAAGATGCAGCACTAGAGATAGAAAAGCTGCTAAGAAAAAGAGTCATCCAAATAGTCCCCCCAGACCAGATAGTATCTGGATTCTACTCAAGACTATTTTTGGTGCCAAAGAAAACCGGGGACTGGAGACCAATTTTGGATCTCAGTGTATTGAACAAGTTTGTGAGAGTGCAAAAATTCCGGATGGTCACAATACAGTCTATCCTCTTGCTTTTGGAAAAAGACGACTGGATGTGCTCTATAGATCTTCAAGATGCGTACATCCACATAAAGGTGGACAGGCCATCAAGAAGATTTCTGCGCTTCCGTGCAGGAGCCCATCACTACCAGTTCAGAGTATTGCCCTTCAGACTCTCTACAGCCCCCAGAGTGTTCACAAAGTGCATGGCAGTCGTCACAGCTCACTTGCGACTTCAAGGATTCCAGGTGTTTCCATACCTAGACATCTGGATCATTTCCGCCCCCACCAGATATCTACTGGAAAAAGCCCTGGCATATTTTCTTCTCACTGCTCAAAGGCTAGGCATAACCATAAACTGGCAAAAATCCAATCTCTTCCCATCTCAGTCGACAGAATTCATAGGGGTTATCTTGGACACAAAAAACTGCAGAGCTGCTATTCCAGAGCACAGAATTCTAAGGATAAAGCAGCAACTAATTCCAATCCTTTCAAAGGAAAAATCCACAGCTCACTCGGTTCTACAGCTGTTGGGTTCCATGGCAGCCTCCATCACCATTGTTCCCCTGGCCAGGTTTCACATGAGACTTCTACAATGGCTACTGCTCACCCAATGGTATCCTTTTCAGCATCCTCTTTCAGCTATGATTTGAGCAACCCACAGGTGCACACAGGATTTAAATTGGTGGATGACACGCAATCTCTCACAATGGTCTCGCCCCTTCTCCCCCCAGAAACCCAAGGCCACAGTGACCACGGACGCTTCCCTGATGGGGTGGGGAGGGCTATGTCAGGGACAGATAGTCCAAGGCACTTGGTCCGAACTGGAGGCCCATCTGCATATAAATGTTCTAGAGCTGAGGGCGGTGCTTCTGGCATTGCAAGCATTCCATCCCCTGCTGCGGTCTGGGACAATTGTGATCCAGTCAGACAACATGTCGGTGGTCTGGTACATCAACAAGCAAGGTGGAACCAAATCTTACCCCTTTGTCGAGAGGCCATGAGGATATGGCAATGGGCGATGGCTACCAACTGTTTTCTTCTAGCAACGTACATTCCCGGGAGTTCCAACATGATAGCAGACAGACTCAGCAGGTGCATTCTTCAACCTCACGAGTGGTCCCTGAATCCCTTAATAGCGGCAGACATCTTCCACCGCTGGGGCCATCCTTGCTGCGACCTCTTTGCATCCCCAACCAACTACAAATGCAGCAACTACTTCGCCCTGATTCCCCCTCTGGGGCAGTCACCGAGGGATGCTGTAGTCCACGATTGGCCCTCGGGTCTTCTTTATGCATTTCCACCCTTTCCCCTCATTCCCCAGTTTTTGAAGAAAGCCCGTTGGTTGAAGAGCAAGGTGATCCTCATAGCACCATATTGGCCTCGACAGATTTGGTTCCCCTTCCTTTGGCCTCACCTACTAGATCGACCATGGATTCTCCATCCAACCCAGGAGTTGATCTCCCACCCACAGAACCTGATTCACCCCAGCTTGAACACCCTGAAGCTCAAGGCTTGGCTACTCCAATTCCCTTGATTGCCAGGCAGAATGATCTTTCTTTACCAATACGTGATACTCTCATTGCTTCTCATAAGTCTTTCCCTAGAATTACTTATCTGAGCAAGTGGAAAAGATTTACCTGTTGGCTGAAAGATAAACAAGTAGACCCCTTTTCAGCACCAGTGTCGATAATACTAGACTATCTGTCCGACCTGTTTCAATCGGGTCTGTCGGCCTCTACCATTAGAGTTCATTAGGCTGCAATTTCTAATTTTCATGAGGATGTCCAAGATTCCTCTCTTATGTCTCATAAATTGTGCAAGACCTTCATAAAAGGTGTGAATCATCTGAAACCACCTTTTAGAGAACCTATTCAACCATGGGATTTATCATTAGTTATACAAGCTCTGACAATGTCACCTTTCAAAACAGCCTCTTCTTGCGACCTCAAGTATTTGTCATGGAAAACCTTGTTTTTGGTCACTATTACTTCTGCCAGACGTATTTCTGAACTTCAAGCTTTATGTATCAAGAGTCCATACTTGATTTTTCATAGAGATAGAGTGTCTCTGAGAACTAATCCCTCATTTCTGCTTAAAGTGATCTCTGAAATGTCCATTAATCAAGCCATTGAATTGCCAGTTTTCTTTCCCAATCATTCAAACAGAGGAGAGTATTGCCTACATACCCTAGATATACACAGGCAAATCAGTTTTTACTTAAACAGGACTAGGTCCTATCATAAATCTGACCAGTTATTTTTGGCCTTTTCTGGACCTAGATTAGGATCTGCTGTTGCTAAGGTCACATTAGCTAGATGGTTGAAGGACTGTGTGACCTTTATTTATACACAACGTAATATCTCATTGCCTACTACCATGAAAGCTCATTCAACAAGGTCGGTGGCAACTTCTGCTGCCTTCCATGCTAGAGCTTCTTTACATGACATCTGTGCAGCTGCAACTTGGGCTATGCCTCATACCTTCATCAATCATTACAAATTGGATTTGGCCTCCAGGGGAAGAGCATCTTTCGATTCTATGGTGCACAGGAATGTCCTTCCATGAGAGCATCCCAGGAATAGAGGTAGCTGGGGACTCTGTCCCATGCGTAAGGAATGAACGAGGATTAACGATATCAGATAAAGAAGTTATGTCTTACCATAACGTTCCATCTGTATTGTTGATCCTCGTTCAGTCATTATGACCCTCCCTCCTTCCTCCTCCTGTTGTTTCTAGTGGATCTCACCGTCCGGTTCTCTTAGGTTATTTGACCAGAGGTAGCTTCTACCTTCTTTGACTTGCAAACTCAATCTGAGGTAACAGTGAGAGGGGGATTGTGGGTAAGAGTTTAGCTTGAGAGATTGAAACTGACGCGAGCTTGGAAAATGGCCGGCTCGGTTCTGAGCTCGGAACCGATACCTATGCGTAATGACTGAACGAGGATCAACAATACAGATGGAGCGTTATGGTAAGACATAACTTCTTTTTACTTTTGGTTTTGATTTTTTTCCCCTCAATTTTTTTGAAAGTATTTTTTGCTTTTCATGTTAGAGTTACGTGTAAGTTAACTGTAGATATCCATTTCTTTCAGTCTGTCTGATCCAACTGATGAGTCTTTAGGCCACTTGCCAGATCCATCCAGGCCAGCAAAATTAGTGTTCCTGCTTTGAGCTCTTCACATTTTCCCTTACACTGTTCACCTGAGCTGATTAAGCTAGCTTTCCTCAGATCTTGTTTGTCACCATCACTTTCAGACATTGTCGTTATCTCCAGAACTAAGAGCTTCATTGCCTTTAGAAAACTTTATATCTGTATCCTGTCTAGATAGTTGCTGCTATTTTTATATGCATTTGGCACCAAATTGGATATTGATTTTCTCTTGCTTAAGACTTCAGATTGTAAATTGTGTGATACATAAGCATCATCATTGGACCTTATTCATTCTAGTAGTCATTAACTCCTTATTTTATTACTTAACTGACAGGTACCAAGCTGTGAAATGGGAAAATTCTCTCTCCTCAGCTGCCCATAACTATAGGAGTACCACAGGGTTCTATCTTACGACCACTACTATTTACAATCTTCACAGATGACCTCCATGCCTCCACACAGCATGCATCTATCATTCAGTATGCAGATGACACTACCTTAATCTGTGCTGCACAAAACATTCCCACCCTTCTGCAAACAACGCAACTAGCATTCTCTGACGTTGAAAACTACCTTACCAAACCCCAACTTATCCTCACTCCAAAGAAAACTTAGCTTATGATTATAACCAGTTCTAACAAAAACACTGATAACAGTCAATTCACTATCTACTCCACAAATGCTACTCCAATCGCTCCAGTGGCACAGGCTAAGCTATTGGGAATAACCATAGACTCCCACCTAAAATTTGATAGTCATCTCAACTTAACTATTAAAAAAGTACATGCCAAACTGGGATCACTCTACAGTATCAAACCATTTCTTACCAACAATACAAGATCAGCCATTGCTTGCTCCCAACATCTATCCACCCTACTCTATGCATCTCCCATTCTGACTAATCTCAACAAAACTAAACTAAGCAAAATGGAAGCCTGCTATAACACAATTGCCCGCTTTGCTGCAAATTGCTCATATAGAACTCATCACTGTACTGCTTTGAGACAGCTCCACTGGCTTGAACTGCCCAACCTCCTAACCTACAATCAGCTCTGCCTCTGTCATTCGATCTACTACCTCCCTAGTAAGTGTCCTGCCCTCAAAAACCTAGTACAACATCACTCAGCCAAAAGGCCTCAAGCAAACTACTACTAGAAGTCACCAACAGCTACAGTAGCTTTGGAGATGCACTATATAGTAGTTCAGTGGCTAAAAAATTGAACTCTGTCCCCACTAGCATTCAAAACACATCATCAAAAGCCTCCTTTAAAGACCTCATCAGGCAACATCTCAAGCAAAGTTGGCAGTGCCATGATTGCTCCCCAAGCTAGTGAAAGCGGATAAGGTACACATACTAAACCTAGAGTACTTGATAATAGTTTTCAGTCTTACTCTCAAACACTGGCTAATCTACAATGTATGTACTGTACCTGTGTACTATGTATGTATTCTACCTATGTTCCAAATTTCAGCTGCACACCACAAATCTATTATAGGTTAGGTTCATAGGTAGGTACTAGGCTATTGGCCCTAGGGCCTATACAAGCCTAGCCAAAAATGTACCCTGGCTTTCGCCACCCAAGAAAATTATTTTCCTCCAGCATGTTCTGTTTATTGTGGTGACAAGGTTTAGGTCCCTAGAGAGTGTAGCTTGGAGGGATTGGGATTTCTTTAAGTGGAGCATGTCTAAAGGCTCTGGGTTTGACATAGCTTTGTATGTTAGGCAGAGATCACCTCTGAGTAGGCGATATGCGACGGAGTAAAGCTGGAGTTTTTTGAGACGGTCTGCGTAAGGCATCTGTTTGAGGCCAGTAATCCTCTTTGTGAGGTATTTTTGCGGCCTTTCCAGTTGTAGATGTCTTGTGAACTACATACCAAAAGGGGTGTTGTACTCTATAATGGATCTAATGAGTGATGAGCAGAGGGGAACAATGACCTCTTTTTTTCTGGATGAGAATCCTTTTGTGATGAGGTGTGCCACGTAGAAGGATTTCCTGACCACTTTGGCGATGTGATTATCAAAGGAGAGACTACTGTCCCCCTGTGTCCCAAGGTCTCTTATCACACTTTTGGTGTTAAGCAGACTACCGCCTATGTGGTAGTTCATGGGTACAGAATTTTTACCAAAGGGGATGACAATGCACTTTTTGGCATTGAGCTTGAGACCATGTCTACCAGGCATCTGTCTCAGTGAGGCCCTTTTGTAGGATGTCCACATCATTAGGAGTTTAAATTATGGCTCCTAGTTTGCAGTCATCTACGAATTTAGTTAGCCAAAGACCTTCTGTGTTAGCCTGTACTTCAGAGAAGTAGATACCAAACAGGAGAGGACCCAGGACTGAACCCAGTGGTACTCCACTTGTCACTGGCCTGAAGTCTGATTCGGAGTCTGCTACTTTCACAGTGTGGGTTCTTTCAGTAAGCCAGTTGGCAACCCATCTTGTGACATAGGGATTTATACCTAGTTCAGTGAGTTTATCTATAATTCCAGAGTGGGGGATGGTGTCGAATGCCTCGGCGAGATCTAGATAGGCTGTGTGAACCACCTTACCCTCATCTATGGCTTTGGTGACTACTTCAAAGAAGTCTATCAGGTTTAGGAGACATGATCTGCCTTTTACAAACCCAAACTGTGTGGGTCCCAGGGTTTGGAGATCTCCAATGTCTTTGTTTATGAGTTCCATGATGATACATTCCATGGCTTTGCAGACGAGGCTCGTCAGGCTAATGGGGCAGTAGTTCCTGGGATCTGGTGTGCCCCCCCCCCTTTGTGGAGTGGGATAACTTGTCGTGGTGCACCAATCAATGGGCACAAAGCCTGAAGTGAGGCTATGATTGAACATGGTACTTATATTCATAAATTTTATTTCTAAGTTATCTTACAGTTTTCCCATATAAAATGCCTTATACAAAATTTAACTACATAACCATTCTAGTATTACAATTGCACTAGCAGCTATTTTCACACCAAGCTGTATATTTTACTGAGTTGGTAAATAGCACTTATTTAAATACATAATTTTATTGCTTGGCGTAAATTAAAAAACAGCACTGTATGAATAGCGCAGGCAGCCAGAACCTTTTTTTCTATGAAATGTTACATATTTCCATCCTGCTTATTCCACTTTGACTTCCAGGGATCCAGTGTAAGGATCAGTTTTGTTTGCTGCTCCTACTGATGTTGTAGCAGTGTCCCAGTCCCATTGCTAACTCTGTCATGAAATCCTCAAGTGTAGCAGTTGTACAACTCATAAATTATAATTCTTTGAATCTCATTTGGACAAAATAGTTTTATACAAAACTGCTGTAAGATCTATATAGCATTTTCAGTTTAAGCCAAACACAGATATAGATCCATCCTTTTGTAGGATTTGCATTGGTCACTTTTTCTGGTATGGATTTTTGCTATACCCTGGCCAGCCATATGTTCCAACTGTTCCATTCTATCTGTACATACCCCACCACCACCACCACCAAGTAGAATCCCCTTTCTGCTACTACTGGAAGTACAGCAGACACAGTCAGGGCAATGAATAGCCACTGAGCCGTCTTAGTAAAAGAAAGGGATGGTGGTCTGAATGTACATATCCACCTTGACCATTACTGAACAGTCAGTCAAGGATATGCAATGCCATCAATGATGGTAAAATGTTCACATGCTCTCACAAATGCCCCTTCTGTGGACAGACTGTGGAGACTTTTATACATTAAATATTATTAAACATATTAATACCGTTATTTTTAAATTGATATTTTTTTTTATTTGTTCTTGTCAGTGTAACTGTTGATGTGCTGCATACCACTGTAAAAACATGTATTTTATAATTTGTGTGTATACTGATCATGTCTAAATAACTAAATGTATCTGTAATTTTTTTATGTGGAGCTTTTCTCCCCGGGCCTCTGCTGAAAAAGGGCCTTTTTGGCTCAGTCAGACACCCCCGGTTAACAAATGTAAAATAAAATAAATAAATAAAATTTTAACTGCTGTAGAGTTTTAGTATTTTGTTTCTTGTTGTTCCTTCTGATAGTCTGTTGAGATTTGTAGAGTTGGTGGTAATTTTTTCCTTGGTATATATTGACTGAAATGGATGATATGGTGAAATTGGAGAAAAGCTTTAAAAAGTGTCTAAAATGTGGCCATAAAATTCAACTAGGATGGCCACAGCATGTCAGTTTTCTGTTTGGCATTGAGCATTTAAGTCTCAAGTACTTTGTGTGCAAGTCTTCTGGGAAAAGAGCCTTTTTAGACAGACAAAACAGCTTGCTAATAATGGATCTTCTTTCAAATTCAGCTGTGATAAGACCAGGAAAACTGCTGACAAATCAAAGTCCAGAAACAGAATAGAGAGTATGAAGAGGTAAAGAAAAAGAAAGATAATGACGAGGCTTTGTCTTCAGCTCCAGAAGTATTGAAAGAGGTCTCCCTTGCAAAGTCAGAATCAGTGCCACCATGTTCAACTCCCACTCCCTCAGGGTCTATCAGAATTGTGGACAAGTCACTGATTAGGTAGCCAAGTAGCGAAGCAGACCTCCATTATAGTGGGAGCATTCCCAGGGTCCATCTTTTTTATCACTCAGGTCCTTCAGATCAGTCAGAAGTGCTTTTGATGTAGAATTGGATCATATAATGAGGGTGTTCCTGAAGACACAAATAGAAAAAAGTGCCCTGCCTGTCCCTCTGCATTGAGGCTGAAGAGGACAGGTCCTTCCTTCCTCATATTTCAGAACCAGTGGGTTTGGAGTCATTACCTATTCCAGAGTCTGTGTCTTTGTTGCCAAGTGGGGCTCCTTCCTCAGTGTCAGAATGCTTGAATCTGTCCCATTTGACTCTGAGATTCTTGGAGCCAAGAGGAACTTGGTCACACCAAATTAAAATCAGGTACTCCTCACTGTCATTGGAGCTGCCCCTGAGCAGCTCTGCTGTCAGTGTCGACATCCTCGGCCTTCAAGGCATTGGGGCCAGTTTTCTCAGATCACTTCATTGATTTCTCCTTCAGAAAGTCATAGCAAGACCTGACTCATGTGAGGCCATACATAGAAAACAGGACAAAATTTCTGAGACTATCCAAAGATGGGGCAGTACTGGGTGAAGTGTCCCCTAGTGGATTCCATTAATTGTGTCAACTGCTATTAAAAAAGAGCTGACCAAGAATACAGCTACAGTCCATCTGCTCAACAGGGAGTCTCAGGTGATGGATAGACTAGGGAAGTTGGCATATGCTTTTGGCATCTTTGCAGTTAGGGCCCTGAGCTACATCACCCACAAGAACAGATTTCAGAGGGACCTCACCAAACAAGGATTAGAATCACTGAGAAAGAAAGCCACAACACGATTCAAGAAAATGGCTGGAAACCAACTTGATTATGATGTATAATATTACGACTCTCTTCATGTGTCTTATGCTTAGTACAGCAGATGGAGCAGCCTGGAGAGTGGGGACCGGCATCTGTATGAGACATCTTGCTAGCTTTCCTTATGTGATTTTGCAGACAGTTTCAAAATGCTCTTTACCAATGATCCATCCATATGATGGATCCTTGTTATTTCACTTAACTGTTAAGGAGCACATGCCAAAGTTTGAGCAGAATAGCAAGATGCTACCTGCTATTGAAGAGACTTACAGTCAGAATCAAAAGAGACCAAAATCTTTGTACTTCCAAAACTCTAAGCATCCTCCTCTTGGCTTACCTTCTGAGAGGGGCATAGGTGGCCCCAACACAGACCTACAGGTCATGGAAGTCTGCAAAACCAGGACCATTTTCTACCTGCCCACAGTCCTAGCCCTGAAAGACTACCTGACTGCTCCCCTCTGGAGGCAGTTGGGGGTCATGTATTCCTCCACCCCCTGTGTGGATGGCCATCATGTGGGATTCTTAGCTAAGAGAGGTAATATCCAGAAGTTATTGCATACACTTTTCTCAGCCCACACCATTCATCATGGTTGCATCCAGATGTACCACTCCACCATTTACAAGCTTCTGAGAATGAAGTTCTACCCTTGCTAGTAAAGAGAACTATCTAGGTGGTCCCACCAGATCAGATATGGTCAGGGTACTGCTCAAGATTCTTTTTCGTTCTCAAGTCAGTTTTGAACATAAGTCACTTTGACACCTTTGTAAAAAAAGACCCATTTCAGAATGGCCACTGTGCAATCAGTTCTGCTGTGTTTTCAGGTAAATGACTGGAAGTGCTCTGTGGATCTTCAGGATGCTTAATTACTCATCAAGATTATCTCAGTATCCTAGAGATTCTTTTGATTTTTGACTAAGTTCAGAGCCCGGTCCCTTAGTCTCACTACAGCCTCTGGGTGCTCACCAAGTGTATGGCGTAGTTGCAGTCCATCTCTGGCTCCAAGGAATTTGTGTTCCCATACTCGGACAATTGGCTGACTGCCGCAATCTTAATGGAGGCTAGAAATTACCTTCTACTGATTTGTCTGTCCCTGGGAATTGCAGTCAACAAAGAAAAGTCATTACTAGAGCCCACACAGACCATCCGGTTCATAGGTTGCCATCTATACATGGTTCTCAGCATAATCTCCTTGCTACCATACAGAATCCAAGCATTACACAAGGCAATCCTGGATATTCTGCAGTGCAACAGCCCTCCCCCCCACATCTTGTCCTCCAGGTTCTGGGTCTCATGGCATCCTGTATTCTATTGGTCAGTGTTAGTCATTACTTCCAAATCATAGGTCTCAGCTAACACCCAGCCTCACCTCCACAATCATTCTGACCAGCAGTTGCATGAAACATTTACAGTGGTGGATCTTTTCTCCACTTGTCTGCACAGGAAGATCCTTTGTATTTTCTCCTCCGGCAAAGGTAGTCATCAGAGATGCCTCCATGTTGGGGTGGGGTGCATCTTCATATTAATAACTTAAGATATGAGGTGGTCCTCCTAACATTGTGGAAGCTCCACTTCAAGACTGCCTTCCTCCAGATGTGATTTCCATTCAGACTGGCAACATGATAGTTATATGTTCCATCGACAAACAGAGGGGATCCAGGTCCTATCCATTATGTTGGGAAGCAATAGGTGTATGGCAACTGGTGATGGATATACACCGCTCTCTAGTAGCAATGCTATTTCTGGAAAATCCAGCTGCCAAGTGGACAGGCTCAGCAGAACTGTTTTAATGCCTCATGAATGATCTGTCGATCTAAATTTGGCTATCACACTCTTCAGCTGTTGGAGCCACCTGTGCTGTGATCTCTTTTTACTTCCCCAGCCAACAGCAAATGTAGCACTTACTTCATTTTGATCCCTCAAGACAGGCAGGCCCTGAAAAATGCTGTAGTATAGCAGTGACCTTCTGGGATCCCTTATGCTTACCCATGAGTGTCACTGATGCCCACATTTTTAGAGAAAGCCTTGTGGTGCAGAGCTACAGTTATCTTCATTGCTGCATTCTGACTAAAGCTTCACCTCAACAAGCCACTCTGATTTTTGGATCTAGTGATAAATCTGCTGTCTCACCCATTCAGAAAGCCTCATCCAGCTCTTAGCAGCTTGGTTTCTCCAATTGCAGTAATGGCCATGCACCCTACTTATACCAAGACTTTCTTTGGATTCTTTAAGCATCCCAGAAATATTCTACATGGAAAGTCTATCTTAGTAAATTGAAGTGTTTTGCTATCTAGGCCACTTCTCAAAATTCAACCCTTCTGTAACTTCAATTCCTGAGGTTTTACAGATTTTATCTTCATTATACAGTGCAGAAGCCAGTGTTTTGACCATTAAAGTCCAACTGTCTTTGATATCCAATTTTCTTTCACAAGCAGACTCCCACATATTAGCATCACATAGACTTTTGTAAAGCTTGGTTGAGAAGTGTCTTTCTCGTCAGGCTGCCAATGAGGCAATGTACTCCTCTTTAGGATTTAAATTTGGTGTTGGAAGCTTTAACACAGCCACACTTTGAATCATCTTCCTCCATTGCCTTAACTAATCCATCCTTCATTCCCAGGGTTTCTGCCAGAACTAATCCATCCTTCATTCCCAGGGTTTCTGCCAGAACTACTTTGGATTGTTCGTGGTACTTTTAATAAAATAAATTTTATTCAAGTTTTGGAGCATTTGGTACTTTGAGTTTCCTGGTATCCAGCACCGTCTTGGTGAGGTTTTTGTGAATTCCTGGTTTGTCGTTGTTTACTACGGTTTCTGCCAGAACTACCAGACTGGCTTATGAATCAAACCTAAAAGTGATCCATCTTTTGGTGCTTTTCCCCTAAGTATTCTAACAAGGGAGAGTGTACTCTCCATGCCCTAAATGTTAGCAGACAATTGAGATTCTATTTGCATTGCACCAAAGTGTTCAGGAGAACACACAGTTATTTGTTTTATTTGCACCCAATAAACTGGGAAAGAAAGTGTCAAGGATGACTGTCTAGATGGCTGTCTCTGTATCACTTTTGTTTAAATCTGCCATAATGAACCTCTGTCAGGTAAACCAAGGGCTAATTCAACACATTTTGTGGCTACATCGATAGCTTTCTTCAGTAATTCATCAACTGATCACATATTTCTGCAGCTACTCAGTCCACAATGCATACCTTTTCTAAACATTGTAAGCTAGATTTGATTTCAAGGTTCAAGGCTTCCTGTTGGGTTTCCATCCTCAAACGTCATGACACCATCTATGTATTCCAATAGCTGGAGATGCTGACCTATCAAATGAATCAGACATTTGGAATAAAATGGATATGGTAGTTCTGTTCTTACCATAACGCTGGATCCTTTCATTCTTTTTTATTAGAAAACACATCCCTTCAGTCATCCCCTTCCATTACTTTGTTTGAGAAAGGAGTTCATGTTTTGTACAACATATTCTAGGCAGCAAACTCGGTCTAAGGGAAGCTAGCTTAGTCAGGACAGGAGCATTGTGGAAGGGAAAGTTGTGAAGCTCGAGACCGGAGCACTGATTTAGTGGCACAGATCTGACAAGCGTCCCAAAGACCCATCAGTAGTATTGGATGAACAGGAGAGAAAGGAGACAGAGTATTTGTAAATATATAGCTACCATTTTTCTTCCATTGCAAGTCAGTGCAAGTAGTAAGAGAGGAAAAGTGACTGCCAGTGGAAATATGAAGGCTGTGATGGAGAAGGGATCTGTGACTAAATGTGAGGTCTAGGTGACCTGCACTGATTTTCACCCATACTGCAGAACAGATTTGATGCATATGCAACCAGTAATTTGTTCCATTAGCATTCCTTCCCATTTTATAACTAAAGCCAAAATTAATGAACAATATTTAAATGCTTTAATAGATTTATATGTAAAGGCCTTTCACTGACAATTATGAAAAAGCAATAAAAGTTCACATTAATATTTTAAAGTTGACTGTGTAATTAATATGGGCTTATCTGTTTTCAATAAACAGAAAGTGATGAGGGGATACAATACTATTATATGGCAGATTCAGGAATGAACTGCAGCTTTTTAGCTGTCATTTTTTTTCTAAAACACATTTATTCCTATACTCCTGTGTGGATGGCTCTCGTGTAAAATTCTTGGGGAAGCTCAAGATGTTCTTGATTTCAAAATGCAGCTGTTTTCTTTCATATTAGATAATGAGCAGAATGTACAACAATACCCTAATGCAGAATAAACAGTCTAAACAGTCTTCAATGGGTTACTAATGTCCAGGTAATGTCCAGTAAAAAAAAAAAAAACAAGGCTACCACTTCATAGCAGTGTAACAAAGCACTTTGAAGCCATGAACCATGAATGAAAGGAAAAAAAGAAACTACCATCTTCCTCACACTTGCTAAATATGACTGAAACATACTTACTGAGGGTGAAAAATAATAAAAATAAATAAATAAAAATAAAACTGCATTAATGATACTAACTACAACACCTGTTACAAGCACTTGCTTTTTCCTTTGCGTAAATGCACCTAAAAAAGAACCTCTAAGCAAGTGTTGTGTAAAAAAAAAAAACTGAAACACAATATGACTGTAGCACCACCAGCAGCAGTTACAATGATATGTGTGTGTGTATGTGTGTGTGTGTGTGTGTGTGTATGTGGGGCATATATGTGACTTGCTGTGTGTGTCTATAGACATTAAATACTTAAACAGCTTATATCCTGAGTGTAAAATAGTTCTGTGTGTGTGTGTGTGTGTAGATTATATATATATATATATATATATATATATATATATATATATATATATATATATATATATATATATATATATATATATATATATATCAATTTAATAGATAACCCATTATCTAAGTGGAATAATGTCTTCCAGAGTGGATGGTACAGGGAAATAATGGACATTCCAGTGGTGCTGAGGTCTTATGTCACAGTTGCTTGACCTCAAAACACTCATGGACATTCAGTTATATCCCTGTAAAGACCACCCTGGCATGCATTATTGTTGGCTTCAACAGATATGAAGTTTTTTTGTAAATCTCATCTTGGGTCCTATTCTCGTCTCTGGCTAGTGTGACATAACATGTCAAATTAATTTCATTGTTACTGAATTTATGAGTGCACTGAAGTTAGGACCTCTGTAATATAGTTTCCTAGTTTTAGCTCTTGGGTGAAACACAGTCAAGTCTGTTGACAGCTATTTCTTCAACTGACAATAGATTGGAGACATTGTGCCAAAACACCCTTCAGCAGCAATACATGCATAGTAACCAGTAGGTTCATGTTAGTTATACAAAAGCCAAAGACACTAAACACTTTTCCAAACACCACCAGCATGCTCTGCTTGAATGTAAGTAAAAAGTGCATGGTTCAATAATAAAAAATAAAAAACCACTGCCACATACAAGAAACACAAAACTTTAGCGTAAAACGTGTTTCATTACCACTTTCGTCAACCAAGACTACTTCAGAAATAAAAATCACAGCCCCTAAAATAATCTTTAAATATACTCATATTAATTGAACATAATCAATCGATTATACAATCTACTATTAATGACACTAACATCAGTAAAACAGTAAAAGAAACACTACATATAATTTATTTCTTAACATGTACTCTACGATCCTTTAAAAAACATTTAATATTAATGACATCATTTAATCCTGGGGGTGTGGCAGCGCTAAGATTAATTTGCCACTTTGTCTCCCTCTGTTCTAAATAATTTTTGAACACCACCCCCAAGACTCATTTCACCCTGTTCCAAAACAAAGAATAAAAACTTAGTGAAACCTCCACACTCTATACAATGTCTGTAAAGTGCATTTTTTTCATCCATCTTTTTAATGTTGTTAACATGCTCCCTAATTCTAAAAAATAAATTTCTAGTGATCATTCCTGCATAAAATTTTTACATTTATTGCATATTGCAATATAGACCACTCCTTAACTTTCACATGAGAAGCGTCCCTTCACTGGAATAGTATAAGGAATGTGTAGCAATTCTATATAAGGCCCCTCTAAGATATATCTACACATACTGCAGTCATAACATTTATACATCCCCTGTGGTCTAATGGTGGGTATTTTGTCATTAATAAAGGAGTCTCTACCTCTTTCAAATAAGGATTTCAGATTATATTAATTTCTATACACAAATTGGGGTTTATGACCCACACTTTTCAACGAATCATGATTCCCCTCTGTTATTTTCCAGTTCTTGAAAATAATGTTCCTGATAATGCCAGCATCAGTTGTCATTGGCATATCAAAGCATAAATGTCTCTCATTCAACTGAACATGATTTTTTCTTTTTGGAATTAATTCAAGTGTCTTCCCTAAAATGGGCGGATACCATAATTCTCTCCTATTCCAAACATACTGAATCTGTTTATCCAGTAACTTCTCATCATACCCTCTAGTCAGAAACAGTTGTTTAATATATATAAATTCCTCAGTCAAAGAATGATCTTCGTAGTCATTCTGCTGACTGTAATGAATTGTCCTTTTGGAATGTTATTTTTTATAAATTTGGGGTGCTGACTGGAATAATGTAGATAGTTATTCATAAACATATCCTTTCTGTGGATTTTACTAACAAATTTATTACTATTATTGTCCCATTTTAAGTTTACATCTAAATAATTGATAGATGTACCAATTTCCCCCACTGTAAATTTAAAAAAATGAGTAGTAGTATTTAATTGCATAACAAAAGATTCTACTGTTTCAAGTTTTCCTTCCAAGATGAACACCAAGTCATCAATGAACCTCTTGTACTATGCAACATGAAAAATATCTTTATAAGTGCTTAGAATATGTTGTTCCCACCACCTCATGACAATGTTAACAAATGAAGGTGCTACGGGCGAACCTATAGCTATACCTTGGACCTGTTTATAGTATTTGTTATTAAACAGGAAATAATGATTGTTTAGAATGATGTCTAATAAGGTACAACAGAAATTTACACAAGTATTAATCGCATTTGCATGTTGGCATAAATAAGCTCTAACATATTCAATGCCTAAGTCATGGGATATGCATGTGTGTAATGAAACAACATCTACGGTCAATAAAATATGTCTCTTAGGATCAAACACAGTTGTCTCACTGAACTCTCTGATACTGTCTTAGAAAGTTACAGGAATCTTTTAAAAAAGAATCCATACTATGTACAAATGGTTGTAAAAAAATATCAACCATAATAGAAATACCCACAGTGACATAACCAGGGGCCAATATAATTGGCCTAAAAGGAGGGTCAGTTAGACTCTTATGGGTCTTCGGAATACTGAATAAAACTCCAATTTTCGGATTTTCTATGTTGCAAAAGTTGTAAGTGATTATATTTAAGTATCGCACATAAAACTGTCATATAAGAAATATGCAATGTATTTGTAACTTTTATGAATATCAGTGCTGGTAACTTTCTTATATTCATTTTCATTAGATAACATCACCTCCATTTTCTGAATATATAAACTTTGGTCCATAAGCACAGCCATGCCCCCCTTGTCACTTTTCATAATACGGATACATTTTTTTGTCACATAAATCCTTCATGGCAATTCTCAATTCACTACTTAAATTATAACGACATAACCTATTGCTGTAGTCCTTTAACTGTTCCCTGCTATCATTCTCGCATGCAGTTTCAAACACTTTCAATGTATGATTTAACAAAGGGTTGTAACAAGAAGGTTTCATGAGCACATTTTCTACACACTTCATGTCTTTAAGCAAATAATTCAAGTTCAGTTTTCTAATATATTTTTTTAAATCAAGAATGGTACTACTGACATCCACCTTCTTAGAAGGCACAAAATGAATACCCAAATGCAACAAATGCACATGATGTAAATTTAAATTAAAGCTGGACAAATTTATAATGTCTTTTATTTCTTTGTTGTACCTTACTCGTTTTCTGTTGATGAGTCGGACGCCATCAGACCCTTCTTCCGTGTCACCATGGGTCTTGTTTTCACTGTCCTCTGTTCCTTTTCTGGGACTAAAAAACTTTTCGGTCTGGCGCCCAACTCCCTGCTTGTTTCATTATCCAAGGCAAGAGTATCAGTTTCATTTAGATGTGTTGTTGATTCCAGCATAGTGTCCCCATTTGAACTACCAACAGTCATTCTTGGATTCACCGCAGATGTACCGGTATTTCCACCGTGCGTCATTTCCACTGGTGAACTTAATAGCTTTTGCCCACGTTGTTTAAGGTGGACTGGCTTAGAATTACGGAAATTCTTACCAAAAATGGAAACATTTGTATTTATGTTGTTTACAGACATGGTATATGCAGTGTCAGTCTCATAAGCTGTTAGATTGCAGTCTAACTTGTTCTTTCTTTGGATCAACAGTTTTTCATGCTGTTCGATGTCTTCCTTAATAACTGCATGTTCAGTTCTTTCACTGAACTGAAAGGGGAATTTAGACTCAATGTCTTGTTCCACCTTCAAAATTTCTTCCTTAAGTTCTTTCATGATTTTTGAATTGTGTTCAACCAACAAACCCAAGAATTTAATGCCAGCTTCATTAAAAAATTCTTTGAGTGTAACAAAAAATGAATCTCTGTCAGAAACTCCATTAGGACACTTGAAGAACCTAAGTCCTTTGGCACTATACCCAACTCGATACATTTATAAAAATATTTATTTTCAATGTCTATACTTTTATATTTCTTGAGAAGCCTACTCAAAATGTCACATTGTTCCTTATACAAAGTTAACTCTGTTGGATCAGCAAATCTTTTAGTATTTGTAAATGGGTCCTCACCATTGTTCAAAACAGCTGCTATGGTTGCATACGTCTTATTTGGCTTTACAGCCCTCTCCTCCATAACATCACTTTTCTTAATAGGAAAAGCACTCTGTCCTTTGGTATTCACCTCGATGACAGTGTCATTTTCATCCTCGGACCCAGAACATACGGATTCTACTCGGGAACGCTCACTCAGCAACACTTGTAAGGGTTTTTGTACATCTTCCCTTGTCTTTAGAAGCACATGAGTTAAACTCTGCTCTGGAGTTCCTTGGATGCTATAAATGCTAACATCCCTTAAAGGATTATTATTTGTTTCAGACATGGCAGCGCAACACAAAAACAATAAAAGCAAAAAGTGCATGGTTCAATAAGACTAACAAAAAATAAAAAAATCAGTGCCACATACAAGAAACGCAGAACTTTAATGTAAAACGTGTTTAATTACCACTTTCATTAACCAAGACGTCTTCAAAAATAAAAACCACATCCCCTAAAACCATCTTTAAATACACTCATATTAATTGAACATAATCAATTATACAATCAACTATTAATGACAATTAACATCAGTAAAACAGTAAAAGAAATACTACATATAATTTATTTAACATATACTCTACAATCCTTTAGAAAACATTTAATATCAATGACATCATTTAATCCTGGGGGGTTGTCATCTCTAAGATTAATTTGCCACTTTGTCTCCCTCTTTTCTAAATAATTTTTGAAACCCCCCCAAGATTCATTTCACCCTGTTCTAGAACAGAGAACAAAAACTTAGTGAAACCTCCACATTCTATACAATATCTGTAAAGTGCATTTTTTCATCCTTCTTTTTAATGCTATTAACATGCTCCCTAATTCTAACAAACAAATTTCTAGTGGTCATTCCTACATAAAAGTTTTGACATTTATTGCATACTGCAATATAGACCACTCCTTGCCTTTTACACGAGAAGTGTCCCTTCACTGGAATAGTATAAGGAATGTGTGGTAATTCTATATAAGGCCCCTTTAAGATGTATCTACACATACTGCATTCATAACATTTATACATCCCCTGTGGTCTAATGGTGGGTAGTCTTCAATGGGTTATTAATGTCCCGGTAAAGCCAAAAAAAAAAAAAAAAACAAGGCTGCCACTTCATGGCAGTGTAACAAAGCACTTTGAAGCCATGAACCATGAAGGAAAGAAAACAAAAAGAAACCAGTACCATCTTCTACACACTTGCTAAATATGACTGAAATATATTTACTGAGGGTGAAAAATAATAATACAAATAAATAAATAAAATAAAACTGCATTAATGAAACTAACTACAACACCTGTTACAAGAACTTGCTATTTCTCTTCCCTTTGCGTAAATGCACCTAAAAAGACCCTCTAAGCAAGTGTTGTGTAAAAAAAAAAACTGAAACACGATATGACTGTAGCACCACCACCAGCAGTTACAATGATGTGTGTGTGCTCACTTGCATGTGTGTAGCATATATGTGACTTGCTGTGTGTCTATAGACATTAAATACTTAAACAGCTTATATCCTGAGTATAAAATAGTTCTGTGTGTGTATGTAGATTATATATATATTTATAATTTAATAGATAACCCATTATCTAAGTGGAATAATGTCTTCCAGAGTGGATGTTACAGGGAAATAATGGACATTCCAGTGGTGCTGAGTTCTTATGTCACAGTTGCTTGGCCTCAAAACACTCATGGACATTCAGTTATATCCCTGTAAAGACCACCCTGTCATGTACTATTGCTGACTTCAACAGATATGAAGTTCTTTTTTGTAAATCTCATCTTGGGTCCTGTTCTCGTCTCTGGCTAGTGTGGCATAACATGTCAAATTAATTTTATCTTTGCTGAATTCATGAGTGCACTGAGGTTAGGATCTCTGTAATGTAGTTTCCTAGTTTTAGCTCTGCGGAATAGAAATGTATTTATATTATTTAGTTTTGGTGAAACACAGTCTGTTGACAGCTATTTCTTCAATTGACAGTAGATCGGAAACATTGTGCCAAAACTCCCTTCAGCAGCAATACATAAATAATAGCCATTAGGTTTGTGTTAGTTATACAAGACACTAAGCACTTTTCCAAACCCCATCAGCATACTGTGCTGGAATGTATGCAAACTTCAGTAAACAAAATCAAATCAAGCTTAGAAAATATAATAAAAAATAAATTTATTAAACAACTTAGTGCTTTTGTCCTTGGTATAAAATGGACTGCATTAGAGTTAAATAAGTAGTCAGGGTATTCATTTAGCTATTTAATTCATGCAATTCACATCCTGACTGTGAAAATCATTTCTGCCCTGTCTCATAACTATTGGTTTGTACTCAAGATTTTCACAGGTACTTTAAAACTCTTCTCCTTAAAGAAGTACAGGGTATGTGCATCCCCAGTGCATGTTCTAAAAGCAAAACCAGTGCAAACAACTCCACGTAATGGATTCCTTCTGTTTTGTAAAAATCCACATATATAGGTCATTTTCATAATTTATACAAAGGTTCCAAACCTTCCCTGATCTTCTGTTTATACAGCTTATAAATTTTATTTGTTCCATTGTACTGACTGTTGACTTTAGTTTTGTGTTTTATCTAATCGCTAACCCCATGATGTTAAGTTGTCAAACTCGCCTTCATTCTTGCTGGATGGGTTCGGAGCCGATCCTCGGTTCTGACTCGTCACTTGCTAAGCTCAAGAGCTAATTTTACCAGCTCGAGGCAACCCTATATCCCATGATGCAAGGCGTGACTACCCCGATCAAGAGGTCTTCTTTTACCAGCTCAGGTAGTGTTTATTGTGATTTAACTTTTTACAGTTAAAATCTTCCCTTTTTTTCCAGCCTTTTTTCTCAGTATTAGAGTTAGTCTTTCTATAGCTATCTCCTTAACCCTATACTCCCTCAACCTAATAGGTTTAGTTATTTTCCGCTTCAGGCCTTAAGCCTCCCTTTCCTTAATTCCTGTCAGGGTGTTTGAGTGTTGTACTTAGTCCCCCCCCCCTTCTTCTTAAGTTAACTGTGTGGGTGAACTTTGCGTGTGTGTGTTTGTGCACTGGGCATAATTATGTCCAAAGAATCGAAGGTCTCAGGCTTCAAGAAGTGTGACTAGTGCTGTCAGAAGATGTCTCTGACAGACGGTCACACTTCTTGCGTGTACTGCCTGGGACCTCTACACCTGCAGGACTCCTGTGCCATTTGTCATTCTTTTAGCCACAGAGTCCTGCAGGAACATAAGAATAAATTAATCCTATGAGGCTTATTGAAGCCGGAGAGCTCCCCGACCAAGACCGGGTCGGGGAAGCCCTCTAAGCCACCTAAGCCCCAGGCTTTGAGTTCGAAGCCTTCGGCTGTGGCTCCGACTCCTTCGGAGTCTAGGTCGGCTCCGGTCGGAGCCGATCTTTCTCTCTTAGAGGCGGTGGTATCGGTGCCGGCCAGCTCCGATACGCCTGCATCGAAGTCGATGTCGGCTCCAGCTGGAGCCGACATTTCCATGTCCCAGACTGGAGCCGATAAGTTATCGGCTCCGACTGGAACCGAGGGGTCTTCAGCTCCGATGGCTCCGACTAGGAAGAGATCTCGGTCTCCTTCCCTGGAGTCGATTCGCTCGGCTCCGGGATCTCTGCATTCGGAGCGGAGCCATCAAAGCCAATCGTCTAGGTCTTCCAGGCTCTCTGACCATGACCTGGAGAAAGTGGTAAGCAGATTGCTGAAATCACAGGCACTGGCCCAGATGCTCCATAGCCCGTCTCAGCAGACGACCGCTATCACTCATCCCCCTGAATTTCCTCCTTCGACTCTCTTCCAGAGTTCGGAGCCGGAGCTTCTCGAAGCCTTGACTGTTGGTGTGTCGGAGCCGATGCCACCCCTTTCGGCTCCTTCGTCTTCGACTCAGATTTCCTCCATGATACCTTCCATGGAGGGATCCGGTCGTTGTGACTCCCACGTTGGCTCCGAGGGGGCGAGTGGCATCGGACCCTTGTCCGGCCCCGTTCTCCCTCTTGGAGCTTCGGCGTTGGTGAATTCGGCACCATCAGCCTCAGAGCCTTCTCTTTCGGCGGGGCCAGGAGTTCCTATTTCTTCGGAGCGGGAGCTCTCTGACCTCCCTGGAAGGGGAGCCTTTGAGGTGATGAGGAGTGTTCTAGCCCCTCAGCTGAGTCAACAGTCGGTTCCTTTAGCTCCCCCCTCCTTGGTGCCTGCTGATATCTCTTCCCACTCTCTTGCTCCTGGACCCAGAGATCCATCGTCCCAGGTTTCCCCACTGGGAAGAACTTCCTCTTCCGAGGTTTCTCCTGATCCTTCGGGGGAACCCCCGCCTAAGAGGACGTGCAAGAGGAAGCACATAGACTCCCCTGAGTCTACAACATCTGATACTGACTTAGATGAGTCAGAGGGATCCCGTCCCCTCTGAGGATGTCTCCTTTTCAGACATCTTGGAACTCCTTAAACAGAGGGGGAACTGGCCTTCCTTTAACCCCTCCGAGGATGAGTCAGTATACCTGGAGGCTTTTGAATCTCGACCTTCCACCTCCTGGGTGTCTCCACCTTTCGACCCTCTCATGGAAGTGGTGGCTCGAAGGGCGTGGACGGCCCCGGATTCTGTGGAACCAGTCCCTAGGAGGCCATCTAAATTTATCACGGCCCCGGTAGACAAGCAGTTTCGTACCAAGGGTGTCCCTGTTGATGCCATGGTGGTGGCAGCTGCCACCAAGAAGGAACTTGCTGATCCTTCTGTACCTGTCCATCCTCCTAACAAGGAGTCTAGGACCATGGATAGGTACGGTAAGCGGATTTTTTCCTCAGCGACCTTCACTATGCGCTCGCTGAATTATCTCTGTCACTTTACCCGGCTTCAGAGAGATATTCTCAAGGAACTAGGTGAGGTAGTACAGGATCCGTCAGCTGCCGGGGCTCAAGAAAACATTACCTCTCAGCTGGGAATCCTAAATTCCTTAACAAACTCCTCCATGCGGCTCATTTCTTATGCGGCTGATGGAGCGAGTAGAGCCGCAGGCACAGGAGTGGCCCTTAGGCGTCAGTCCTGGATGCAGCTTTGCAACTTCACAGATCCCTTTAAGGCGTCCTTCACAAATACTCCCTTTGACAGTTCGGCTTTGTTTGGACCTCAGTTGAAGGAAACATTGACCAGATGCGAGCAGGACGGCAAGACTCTTTCTGCCGTAGGAGTCCGTTTCTCCACCCCTTCAAGACCTTATCCTAAAGGTCAGAAGGGAGGGAAGATGTGGTTTCGTAAATCTCAGGGAGTCACGCCGGACGCACGTGGTCAGTTTACCCCCAGAGGCAGAGGTGGTAATAACAATAGATGCCGCCCTAGGGGCAGAGGGGGTCCGCAGAATCAGGGTAGCAGAGAACCTCTCCCTGACAAACCCTTCCAGCATCCCTGAGGTGTTGCCCGACTGTCCACCCTTGGAGGCAGTCGGGGGAAGATTGTCGCTGTACCCAACAGCCTGGCTTTCCCTTTCTCAAGACATTTGGGTACAGTCGATCATATCCGAGAGTTACAAGATTCCCTTCGAAAACTATCCCGTTCCTCAGAAGGTGTCCCTCCCAGACGTTGCACCCGGTCTAAGGGAGTTCTCAAAGCTGGAGGTATCAAAACTTCTAGCAAAAAGAGCCATCCAGCCAGTTCCAGCAGACCAAATAGGATCCGGGATCTACTTGAGATTCTTTTTGGTCCCCAAAAAAACGGGAGATTGGAGACCAATTCTAGACCTCAGCAGACTAATCAAGTTTGTCAAGAAGGCAAGATTCCGGATGGTCACGCTTCAGTCCATTTTTACCCTTTTTGGGCAAGGACAACTGGATGTGCTCGGTAGACCTTTAGGATGTGTACTATCACATAAAAATTCACAGGCGCTCCAGAAGGTTTCTCCGCTTTCGGCTGGGGACCAGTCATTTTCAATTCAGCGCCCTGCCCTTTGGTCTCACTACAGCCCCCAGAGTGTTCACCAAATACATGGCAGTGGTCACAGCTCACCTGAGATGTCAAGGATTCCAGGTGTTTCCATATCTAGATGACTGGCTCCTCACGGCCACCACCAGGCATCAACTTCTCCAGGCCAGGGACTACACTCTTCATATGTGCAGCCAGTTAGGAATTTCCATAAACTTTGAAAAGTCCTCCTTGTTACCTTGCCAGTCTATTACCTTTATAGGCGTAGAACTAGACATTGTTGGGATGTCAGCAAGACTCACAGATCAAAGACTTCTGGACATCCAAAAATATGTTCAGATCATCCTACTCAGCAAAAAGATCAGGGCCAGGTTTGTCCTGAAGGTGCTAGGACTTATGGCGGCTGCCATCGTACTTCTTCCTTTGGCTCGCTTTCATATGCGGCTACTGCAATGGATGTTATTCACCCAGTGGTCCTTCCAGCAGCTTCCCATGTGCCACGAGATCATCGTGACACAATCTTGCAAGAGTCACCTGACCTGGTGGATTTCTTCCCCTCAAGTCCTCCATGGCAGACCGTTTGTTCCCCCGGCCCCGGTTGCCACAGTCACATCGGATGCCTCCCTGATCGGAGCATTATCAGGGCATTATCAGGGCAGGATGGTCCATGGCACTTGGCATCCCTTCGAATTCCATCTGCACATAAATGTCCTAGAGATGAGAGCAGTGCTTTTAACATTGCAAGCCCTCAACGACTTTCTTCCTTTAGGAACTATTGCAGTTCAGACGGACAACATGTTCGTAGTATGGTACATCAACAAACAGGGCGGGACCAAGTCCTATCCACTGTGTCGAGAAGCTCTCAGACTTTGGCGGTGGGCAATCTCCTCTCATCGGTTTCTGATAGCAACGCACATCCCCAGGAAATCCAACTTCATTGCGGACAGATTGAGCAGAGCTATTCTCATGCCTCACGAGTGGTCTCTCAAACAATCAGTAGTGGAGGAGAGTTTTCAGAATTGGGGCTTCCCTTGCTGCGACCTTTTTGCTACACCCCAAAACAGCAAATGCCCCGACTTCTTCTCCTTCTTTCCACTCCCAGGCCAACCCACCAGAGATGCTCTAACCCAGGTTTGGCCCCGGGGACTTCTTTATGCTTTTCCTCCATTCCCCTTGATACCTCAAGTCATTCAGAAAGCTACCGTTTTGAGAGCCAAGTTGATTCTCATTGCCCCTTACTGGCCTCGACAAATTTGGTTCCTGTTCCTTCATCGCCATCTATTGGTACAGCCTTGGCGTCTGGACCCAGTTCCAGATCTTTTGAGACCCACCAGTCGGGTCATCTGCACCAGGCCATTCGCTCTCTCAACCTCACCGCTTGGTTGCTCCACTTCCTTCATTAGCCAGGCTTCCTATGATTTCTAATCCTGTACGGGATATCATAGTAGCTTCTCTAAAGTCCTCTACCAGACAGATTTATGCTAGTAAGTGGCAGCATTTTTCCTTCTGGGCAAAGTCCAGGGACATAGACCCCTTTACTGCCCCAGTTCAGTCAGTTTTGGACTTCTTAGCTGAGATTTTTCAGTCGGGTTCTTCTTCTTCGACAGTCAAAGTCCAGCAGGCAGCAATCTCAAATTTTCATGTTGGCTTAGCGGACCAGAACATAATGTCTCACAAGCTTTGTAAAGCCTTTCTCAGGGGTATCTTTCTACTAAAGCCCCCAATTAAAGATCCTCCTCCGCAATGGGACCTGAATTTAGTGCTGACATCCCTAATTCTTCCTCCCTTCGAACTGGCTGCTACATGCTCTTTAAAATTTCTCTCTTGGAAGACAATTTTTCTGGTGGCTATTACTTCAGCTAGGAGAGTGTCTGAACTTCATGCTCTCTGCATTCGACCTCCCTACTTGGTTTTCCACAAGGATAGAGTATCTCTAAGAACAAATCCATCCTTTTTGCCCAAGGTGGCTTCCCAGACGAATCTTAACCGGTCTATTGATCTTCCAGTATTTTTCCCGAATTATTCAGACAGAGTGGAACAGAAACTGCATTATTTGGATGTTCATCGCCAGCTCAGATACTACTTGGATAGAACTAAACAATTCAGAAAATCTGATCAGCTTTTTCTTTCTTATGCAGAAAACAGAAAAGGTCTCCCGGTCTCCAAGGTGACCTTATCGAAATGGCTCTCTTCCACTATTTCCCATGTTTATCTCCTTAGGGGCAAATAATTGCCCTCTAAACCTAAGGCACATTCTACTAGAGGCCTAGCCACATCTACAGCCTTTCAGGCTAGGCTACCTATTGACACCATTTGTGCAGCAGCCACTTGGGCCACGCCTCATACCTTTGTCTCACATTACAAATTGGACTTGGCCTCCAGACAGAGCTAGGTTTGGTTCCACAGTTCTCAAGAGTCTGTTCCATTGAGCCACCCAGGATAGAGGTGCTAGGGACGCGGTCCCATCCAGCAAGAATGAAGGCAAGTTTGACAACTTAACATTAAGAAGTTATGTACCTACCATAACGTTCCATGTTAGTTGTCTTCTCGCCTTCTTTCTTGGCCTCCCTCCTTTCCCTAGCCTGGACAGACCTTGAAGTTGTACTCTTCTCTGGGGACGAGTTTATTCTTCCTATGGACTCCAGTTGTGAGTGGTCACTAGTTTTACTAGTTCCCCTGTGTTGTGTTTACACATTTGGTTACTTTCTTCTCCTTCTGTTGGAAGAAGATAATGGGCATATTTTTATAGCTACCAAACGAGATCTGGGTAGTCATGCCTTGCATCATGGGATATAGGGTTGCCTCGAGCTGGTAAAATTAGCTCTTGAGCTTATCAAGTGCCGAGTCGGCTCCGAACCCATCAAGCAACGTTATGTTAGGTACATAACTTCTTATTCTATTCAGCTGAAATATTTTACTATATATTGCCTCACAATGGTGGTGCTGCGGTAGCATTGCCGCCTCACAGTAAGACGTTGTCTTGTTCGATTCTCAGCTAAAGCGTCTTCTGTGTGGAGACATGTGTGAATGAGCATACCTTCGTTGAAGGTTGTGTCAGGCCTGGCAAGTCAGTACATAAAAATCTACTGCCAATCATTAGTGTACCGGAGTTCCGCTGTGGTGACCCCTAACCGGGAAAAGCCGAAAGATACAACAACATTGCCTCACAATATACTTGGGTATGATTTGTACAACCATTATTAATTTTATTGTATACTCAAAATGTACTATTCATATTTGAGCATAACTCCTTGTGTTGTGCCTATAATTTGTCCACGCGGGTGTTGTTACTGGAAGGACAAACTGGAAGTTAAAGGTGTTGAAAGGATTTTTAAAACTGCAAGCCAACTTCCAAAATATAGCCATCTTTCTCAAGTGTAGCCACCCTAAACATTGGCTATGCATGTTTTTGGATAGTGTATCTTTTCACTACTGCAAAAGAAATAACAAACCTCCTGAAATGACAGCTTTAAGAAAAAAAAATTCATTTAGCTAACCATACATTCTGAAAGAAAAATGCCATGTAACAAAGTATATAATCATAAACCTTATTATAAAGTTTATTTTATTTATTTTAAGTTCTTATGTATTTAATTACACAAAATATATATATTTTAAAATGTATGCTATGATGTTTGTGCCATATGTGTAGTTATGCTCATTAAGAAAGATTAAATAAATAATAGGCCTTATATCAAAGAAAAAGCATTACAGCAGTTTGACTCAAGCTAAAGTAGCAATTTGGGCACTGGAGTTATTGGGGGTAAGGTGGTTGGGAATGAGTAGCATGTGGCCTACCCATGCTTTGGGGAGCTATGGTGGCTTCCTGCTGGCCATCCTGCTCCCTGTAGGTGAAGGTTTTAAGGTAACATGTACTGTTACATGAAGGAATATGGGCTGTGGTTTCCAAAACAAATGACAGCCCTTGTCTGCAGATACAAGGGAGTGTACATGCACAATATAGAGGTACATAGGGAATCCTGTGGTGATGCAGGGGCTCATGTCACCATCAGAAGTTGAGGTTAGGATTTAAGCTGAATCATCCAACAGCCATCTGCATTAATGATGGCTGTGCTGTGAACCCATCGGCAGCCCGGGTGTTTGGTGGGGACATGGGTCAGCAAGCTCTTCCGTGGAAAGTATGACTGCAGAGAGAGCAGTCCAGTGATAATGTCAGACTTCATCCTGTAAGTAAATGAGATGTCAGCAATGGCTGTTTGTGGGATGGTCCTGGCAAGCCAGTTGTTGGGCATTTGGATGTTGAATTAATACATCACCTAGTCTAGACTTACACAAGGGAAAGGAACATAAAAAGCTATACTAACGAAGTTCCTGAACTTTAACCCAGCCACTGAGTGCAAACTGAGAGAAAGAAATGGGAGGGCTTTTTTTATCTGGATCTGTGTCATAAAAATGATGGCTAACAAGTCACATCCATTTTATCTTTGGCCACAGCAGCAGACCACTAACATAAAAACATTTTTGCAGGGCGCAAGCTCCCCTGCTCCTTCTTCCATTTAGGAGACTTCCAACTTGCTTAAATATAGTAATTAGAAGACTTCCACCTTTCGTAAATATAGTAATTACATGATTTAATTGCAGCTTCTTGAAATGGAGTAATATCTTCTTTGACCAAGTATGTGACTGGGAACAGCAAAGCAGAACTGAAGCTTTGGTTGCAATAGAACATTCATCAACATCAGATTATAGAAATACAAATATAAACTACAGTTTGCTGACACATAAAAATGGACTCCTAATATTCACAGGAAACATACATATTGGATTGTTATTCCAGCCAAGGACATCAATCACAGCAGCATTCAGAATGGTACCTTTAATATTACAGAATTTAATTCTAGTGCATCTGACAAAATCTCACACTCCCATCTTTTTATGCTGGTAGGGTGGTTAGTTTGAAGATGAGTGAGTGCAAGGCATTGCATGATTCTGCCACTCAGTCCCAAGCAGGAGTCAGAAAGGAAAGAGAAGGTAAGAGATCAAGACACCAGGCAATGGCCAGAGCCTCCATCATCAATGAAGTCCTCCCATGTGGTGAAGGATCAATTTCTGCCTTTCACAAACTATTATGTGGGTGTTAGAAGACATGCTCCCCTTGTGATGTCTCTTCTTGAGTTAGAAGACATGATGATCCCCTGGAGATGTCTCTTGAGATGAAGTCCTTGAAGAGGTTTTCCTGTGTTTGGCCTCAAGAATGGGTAATGGTTTATTAATTTTTTAATATCAAAAAGCATAATTCAAAAAATAACAAAACACAGGCACACATACACACACAACATTTTTTTTTTGCAAGGGGCAAGCCCCCTGGACCCACCATATGTGAGATGGACCAAGCCTCTGGACCCCATAAATTATACACACCAACTCCATTGTCACACTGCTGTTGGTAAAAGTGGAAAAAACACTGAAGGTGAACCACCAGCTTACATTGTCTAGCTCCATGATGGTAAATCCTTGACAAGAAGCCACTCTTTAGAACATCCATTAATGAAGTGTGTGTATATACCATTACTGGAATCTAGTATTGTACTTTCAGTTCTAGAGGATACAAGCAATTTGTTTCTTTGAGCAGAATGGATCCCTTAAGTCTTCTGTCAGAGACCTTCAGGATCTCAGGTTGAGAAAGTCAACTCTTTCCTTCTCTCAGGGTCCAGCATTTGCTGGTGAAAGTAGCCTGAGTTCCCACAAGTACTCCTGCTCCTCTTAATCCTAGGTCTTTGGTCACTTATAGCATGTTGAAGTTGAATTCACTGTTCAATGCACAGTGGATGAGATCAAGTGGGTTAGGGAGTATATAGAAGATATAATCTGATGCCAGTAAATGCTTGATGCAGGCCTGTCTTGTGTTAACACTGCCTTCAGTTGCAGCACCCTTCTTTGCTGGGGTTTGTCACTCACCCTTTGCAAGTGCCTTTCTGCCCCTCATACTAGTGGCATGGAAGGATCCACACTTGCACTTTTCTGGCCCTGTATGAGAAATATATCTCCTTCCCCTCTGAATCATCCTGGACATGTGAAATGGAGGAGAATGAGGTTTCTTTTACTGTGACACCCCAAACAAATTGCCTTTCCTCTAAAACAGGGATACTATTAGCCCTATTAACTTCTCTAATATCTGACATACAGTCCGTATTCCTTCTCCCTAAAATAAGCTTAAACACTTTATTTAAAATAAGGTTGAAGAGCCTTGGGTAGTCTCACTCCTGTTGCCTGTCTGGATTCATTACATTTTGCAGATTGGAAACATGCAGATCTGTCCCTTCAGCCTTAAAGGGATATTTTTCTACTATATCCCCCAACTATGTGGCATTTCATGCAGTGCAAACATCCAAAACCAGACCACTGCTTTAACTCTTCAGCCTTGTATAGGCCCAGGGATTTCAACACCTTGCTATAATGTTAGAGGAAAATAATATTATATCGCTTTTCTTTAAAATTTATACTTGTCAGGTGATCACAGGGACTTGGCCTTTTACATCTTTAATTAGATACATTTAAAAGTTCTTCCTACCTTTTATGAGTACTTAAAAGTGCCCACCTCCCAAGTCATGCTGGGCTAACAATGATAACCTGTAGAGCCACTGGTGTGACAAAGAAGTAGAAGGTCAAAAAAGACTGGGCTTTTCTTGACTCAAAAAAGCAAGATACGGGTCTGCTAGGAACAGCCTGTAGGCTAGTGAGTGAAAAGAGAGTTGTGCTAATCTATCTGTATAGCTGAAGGATTTAAGGCTTTTCATTTCTGCGTAAAAATATTTAGAGCCTTTCCTCACGAATTATGTGCTTAGATTCTTACAAATCAAAGGATGCATTGTATTCAGAGCCATACCAGGCTCATCTAGCACCAGGCGCCCATTCCCAGTATAGAGCCCCACCCCCACTCAGCTCTTCAAGTGAAAAGCAAAAAAAAAAAAGACTTTAGCTTTTAAAGTAGAAAGCTGATTGGTATTTTTGTAAAATTGGCTGCCGGCAGCAGGGAGCTCCAAATTAGTCATTGTAATTTGACATAAGGTGATGGTGTTTCTAACAAGTACAGACATTACCCTGCAGTTACCCAACAGCCTTAAGGCATGATAGGTGATAAGCCTTGATATAGTGGGAGTGCAGTAATTTCATTATTTGACTTGCAGGAGGGCTTTAACATGTTTATCATTAGATCACTGTTGCAGTAGCCTAAGCTATATGGGTCATATCCTGTTAAGCATAAGAGAGCAGACCATAATCCAAAGCTTTAGGTCATGTTCCATATGTTCTGACCACTAAACTGTTCGTGGAGAGTGTTAGGAAGTCAGTGGTTAGGGCTCCAAATTTTCAGAACTTTCTTGCTGTTGAAGTACACTCTTCCCTATGGGCTACAAATGCTCAATATTATCCTAGCACTTCTGCACTGCTAGGCAGAAAAGTACCCATTCTTGGAATACCTTCCATGTTATCATTTTCTGTTGGAAAATATAACTTTTCTATGGTTTACTGTCATTTTGTTGAATGACATAACATTTTCAGATCACTTCAGTGACTCAGATGCTGGAATTTGTGAATAATGATTTTACCATATGTCAAACTGGTCGACATTCAAACCACTTTGAACCATTGTTAAAAATCCCTGTTCAAATAAACAGAGATATAACAACACCCAATCAACTCTTTGCTTTCGGTTTAATGCATTAGGACACTTTCGGTTTGTGATTTGTTCCACCTGATCAAGTGATTCCGCATATGCGAAATCTGAGCTAGTGTCATCCATAGTTTGATAGTAAACCCTTTTCTGTAAAAATTTAATAATAGGGGCTAAGGCTAAAGTTTTTGGTAGCTGTCACTAAAAATGTTTACCAAAAAACTAAATTTTTAGTAATGAGGTAAAACAGAATTACCAAGGCTCTGGCAGAGCTGCTCTGCTTCCTACCATTTAGAATCTGTTTTTCAGTTGAGACATAGACTAGGCTGCCAGTTCTTCTAAGCCACAGGAAGAAAAAAGTTGGACAAGAGGCTTCAGTCTTGAAGCCAGCTTTCTCTTTGCCTCAGATACTGATGAGTGATTCTGCTAGGGCTGTTTTTGGTTTCATTGGTGTTCTCACTCACTCTCTCTCTCTCTGTTCTTGTGGTGTTACTCTATGGGTTGCTGCTAAGAACCTAGAGACAGGCACATCCTCCATGGCTATTCAACTGTCCTATTCAGGCAAGGGAGAACCACTCTTGTCAGTATAGGAGGAGGAAGTGGACATTATTCTTTTATGAAGCAGCTCTAACAAACTTAATTCCAGAGGATGTTGTTTTTCTGGAAATCTCCCAGAAAAAGGAAACCTAAAGTCAGACATTTGTCTTCACCTGTATTTCATAGGACAAATAGAGGATTGGCTGGGTTTTGCTAGTGACTTAAATCAAGTCTTTTATATTCTGAGTCTTCAGACTCTTCCCTGAATTTAAAATGGAAAATATTTTCATATCTCTCTCAGATTCTAATTCTCAGTCTGAGGAACAGGAATTAGACTTAGACCATGTTTCTTTTTTTTTCCAAAATCTCTTTATTTCAATTTTCTTTTTTCAAATAACAACAACAATACGGTAACTGAAAAACACAAATAAACAATACAAATACCTATCTAAAGAAAATAGACAACAATCTTGTTCTGAGAAAATTATACATATATATATATATATATATATATATATATATATATATATATATATATATATATATATATATGTATATACACACACACACAAGAAGTCACTACATCGTCAAGTAAAGTATGAGAATTCTTATGTTCATTTGGTCTCATAAGGGATAGTTAGAATGGAGATAGTCTATATATAAAGTAAAAATAGAAATGTAACCATTTATTTGTATGTTTAGGGAAAATATCTAGTTACACATATGCTAAGAAAAGGGAGATGCAAGAAAGACTGGTTATACTACATTCATTTCTTATTTAAAGGTTAGATTTTCATGACAATTTGCAGGCAAATTTTATTTGTCAAGAATTATATCTAGCAAGTAACCCCAGTATTTTTGGTAATAGCATTTGTTTTTTTTTGTTTTTGAATAAATTCATTTGTGAGATGAGATATATTTGATAGCAAGATTGCTAAAAATTTCCCATGTAATTGGTGACACGACATTCCAATTCTTTGTAATAAAGAATTTAATAAGGGCAAACATTGTAATAAAGACATGTTTTAATATTTTTGGGAGTTGATTGATATTAATGTACAATATAGCTGTCTCCCAAGTAAGGGTTGATTTTTCATATTCCATCTTCTCTAATCTTACTCTCAAGGAACACCATAAGTTGTGTGTCTTAGTAGTTCCACATGACATGTAAAATATCAGCTGTTTGATCCAGACAATGGGGACATATAGGCGAAAAGTTAGGATTGAATTTATTTAATTTAGATAAGGTATAATATAGATTGTTATTTACCATAATTTGTGTATATAACAGCTTCTTGAAAGGAATGAATTTGATTGTATTTTCAATGACTAGTTTCTTATTTTCTTCAATCAGTGATTGATTTTTCATTTGCCAGTAGTTTGAAAATAATAAAGAATTCTGATGTTTTGCACTCATTACAATTTTATAAGTCCTAGAAATTGTTTTGCCTTTAATCGCAAGATTTTCAAGTATTAATTTAACTAAATCTATGTTCTGTAAGTCAATGTGTATTTGTGAGAATTTAGCATTTATAAGATGATGAAGTTGGTTAAGGATAATACTATATTTCATAGGAAGTTTGAGTTCAAGTCTCATTTGCCCCATGTTAGTCTTTCCATTGGTATATATCCCATATTGTGTAGTCTTTTATCAGGGGGTAGTTTGTTAGATTTACTGGTTTATTATTTATTAGTAAATTAGGATTTAGGTGTAACGGTTGTATAAGGGCAAAAGTGTCAGCTAATTGCAATGATTTAAATAGTTTCTGTGTTGTAAGAATCATGTTTTTAATTAGTGGGTGTAAATTCTTCGTGTATATGCTAGCCTGGTTTAAATTCAAGAATGGTAAGGATTTGATATTACAGCCAAGGGATTTCAGCTGTTCATACCAGATTTTGGTCCACTGGGGTGTCCAAGTATTTATATATGAGTCATATTTTATTATTTGTATTAGTCTGTATACAGTAGTTATACTATAGTAAAGCTTAAAATCAGGTAACCCCAATCCCCCCTTATCTTTGGTGAGTACAAGTTTTGCATATTTAATTCTGGTAGATTTGGGATACCATAAGAATCTTGATATAGCTTTTTCCATGGCAAGGAAGAAGTTTTGGGGATTATTTGAAAAGGTAGCATTTAATTGAAAGAGTATTCTTGGTAGAAAATTCATCTTGACAACACTAGCTTTTGACAGTAGAGACATATTAATGTTCTTCCATCTATCCATATAGTTTTGAATACTAGTCCATGTAGTTAGTAGGCTATTGTTTATATCTTTGAAGTCTGAAGTAAATATTATTCCTAGATATTTTATCTGGTAGTTTATTTTGATGTCACTCATAGAAAGTACAATTCTTTATGTCCTATAGGATTGAGGGGAAATATGTGTGACTTGTTTCAATTTAAATTATAATTTGAAACTACTGAGAATTCATCAATAACTTTAAGTATTTTTGGGAGGTCAGTAGTGGGGAGTTGGAAGTATATATTTAAGTCATCAGCAAAGGCCGGGTATATAAGATTTGTATTGTGGATTCTGGGAATATGATGAAAGTTTTTTTGTGAAATAAACAGAAGGAGGGGTTCTAGATAAAGATTAAATAGATATGGCGAAAGAGGACATCTTTGTCTTGTACCATTGGATAAGAGTATATGGTTAGTTATAAGTTTATTTACCTGTATAGTGGTAGAAGCTTTCTGATACAGAACCTGGATCATTTTAATGAATTCTTGAGGATAACCATATAAAGGCATTATATTAAAGAGAAAGTGTAAGTTTACTCTATCAAAAGCTTTAGTTGCATCTACTGTAAGGGCATATCTGGGGCATTTATCCCTATTAAGTAATCTTGCAATGGTATCTAAAAGGAGGGTGTTGTCACTTGTTTGCCTGTTTGTCATAAAGCCCATTTGTTTGGAAATAATAGAGGGGAGTATATTCTTAAGTCTATTTGCTATAACATGGGCTAATATCTTAAGATCAGTGTTTATGAGGGCTATTGGTCTGTAATTTGCTGGATCTGTTGGGTTAGAATGCGGTTTAGGAATCAACACTGTCCTGGAGTTATTTAAGTATTTGTCTGTTATACCATATTGTATTATATAGTTGAAAACTTTTAATAACACTTTGGAGATAGGTTCCATGAATAGCTTATAAAAATCTGATGTGTATCCATCAGGCCCAGGAGATTTACCTAATTTTAGTTTGTTTATTGCAGCTTTTATCTCTTTTAAATGTAACAGTGATTTTAAGAGTTTCCTTTGATCTTCTGTAATTTGTGGAAAGTTTATATTATGTATAAAATCCTCAAATCTGTCTGTAGATGATGATAAGGGTATATTGTATAATTTTTTATAAATATCTTCAAAAGCGTCCACTATATCTTGATCTTTATATTTCACCTGTCCTTCATATTTTATTTCTTTGATCCTAGGAGGTCCACTTTTTATGTTAATTAGTCTAGCTAGGAATTTTGATGGTGTTTGAGCCCATTCTGAATATTGATATATTGACCTTAATTCTAAGAAGGAGATATTTTCTAAATGGTGTTTGTGTAATTGTTTTTACCAATCAATTATTTTTTCCTCAAGTTCTTTAGAATATTTTTCCTGAAGTTCTAGTTCAGTAGTGTGTTTATTTGACACTCTAGTTCATTCTTAAGATTGTTATACTTTTTTTTGAGCCATGCAGATTTTTGAATAATAATACCCCTGATGACCGCCTTGGTAGCCGCCCATTGTATGTCATATGGAACTGGTCGGATATAAAATCATTTTGAAGTTGGGCTAGCACATTCTGAATTTCTTGTGTAGTTTCTTGGTTTTGTATAATTTTAGGATTTAACGTCCAGGTATTGAAATAGGAAATATTTTGTTTATGAGCTTGAAAGTTTATTAAAAGTCTTATTTTGGAATGATCTGAAAGAGTTCTAGGTGATACAGCATAATTTAATTTGTTAGAAAAGAAAGCAAGGAAAATTAGAAAAGCATCTATCCTGGACAAAGTTTTATGAGTGGCTCAAAAGAAAATGAATCTTGATATTGTTTTATCATATTGAAATTTAACATAAGGGTCAACTAGTTCAAATGTATTTTCTAATTCTTCAAGTGCTGTAGTGGTAGATTGTGACTGTCTGTTTTTATTGTGCGATCTATCCTTATCTAGATTTAGTAAAGCATTCCAGTCCCCACCTACAATAAACAGATGATTTGGGTATTTGGCTAATATATTAAAGATTTCATAAATGAAGACCTGTTGATTTGAGCAGGGGCTATATATATTAAAAAGAAGACCCGCGGTGGTGGTGCTGCGGTAGCGTTGTCGCCTCACAGTAAGACGCTGTCCGGTTCGATTCTCAGCTAGAGCGTCTTCTGCGTGGAGACATGCGTGAATGGGCGTACCTTCGTTGAAGGTTGTGCATCAGGCCTGGCAAGCCGGTACATAAAAATCAACTGCCAGTCATTAGCGGACCGGAGTTTCCGCTGTGGCAACCCCTAACCGGGAAAAGCCGAAAGACACAAACAAACAATGGTTTGTTTAAAGTAGGATATTCACTAGTAAATAATACCCATCTTCCCTTTGAGTCAGCTTCATAGGAAGTAATCTCTCCTTGGAAGGATTTATTTGTTATAATGGCCACTCCCCTGGACAAAGAACTATAATTTGCAGCAACTATTGTTTTAACCCATTTTCTTTTCCTTTCCCTAACCCAGAGTTGGTCATCTAAGTGAGTTTCTTGCAAGAAAGTTATATCAGCCTTAGTTTGGTATGTGAGGTTCATGATTACATTTCTTTTCCTTTTATCTACCATCCCTTTAACATTCCAAGAGTCTATGGTTATCATTTTTTATTAATATTGTTGAAGTTTCTCATTAGTTGATACACAAAAATACAGTTATAAACTTTTTCTGTTAGTGTATTTATCTTAAGAATAAATGTTGTGACTTCTATACTCCTAAACTCTAAATAGGTGCCTAACCACCTATCCCTCTGTATTTGTAAATGTGCATGAGTTAAGAAACTAAAAGAAACTATTATTTTTAACAAGGAGTAGATATATATCAGAGGGATGTCAATAATACCCATACTGTTCCAAATGCGGATAGTCATCAGCTAACAGACTGTGCTCATCCCGCTCCTTTTATTATTTATATACTGCATATTCATTTTCAGACTTCTTAAAATATTATATTAATTGTACCCTTAGATATTATATAGAGAGAAAAGGAAAAGTAGCTTTTATAAAAAGTTTTGTAGTAACAGCAACATATTATAATTCTTAACATTTCAAGAATTATTAGAGTTAACAAAACAATATTTTCAAAAAACAAGTGCAATATATGTATATTTAAAGAAGGCATCATTTTAAAAATTCAACATTTGCATTATTCTTGCTAACAGCAACTAACTGTGGTTCTTTAAAATGTATTGGAACTTCATTTAACATTGCACTGGCAAAAGCCATATAGATCCATCATTGTGTACTCATATATTAATAATTAACCAGTGCCATCTACTTGAACAAACAGAGAAAAAAGAAAAAAAAAATGTTTTTATACCTTGCTAACAGACGCATTTAAAAGTAACTCAATGGTTATGTCAGCAGAATAATGATTAAACATTTGAAACATTTAAAGAAGGCATCATTTTAAAAATTCAACATTTGCATTATTCTTGCTAACAGCAACTAACTGTGGTTCTTTAAAATGTATTGGAAACCATTCAAGCAATCATTGTGAACTCATAATTTAATTAACCAGTGCCATCTACTGGACAAACAGGGGAAAAAAAGAAAATGTTTTTATACCTTGCTCATAGACACCTTTAAAGGTAACTCAATGATTATGCCAGTAGAATAATGATTATACATTTTAAACATTTAAAGAAGGCAGAACTTTAAAATTCAACAACATTTGCCTTATTCTTACTAACAGCAACTAACTGTGGTTTTTTAAAATGTATAGGAACTTCATTTAACATTGCACTGGCAAAAGCCATATAGATCCATCATTGTGTACTTGTATATTAATAATTATCCAATGCCATCTACTTGAACAAAGAAAGAAAATGTTTTTATACCTTGCTAATAGACACATTTAAAAGTAACTCAATGGTTATGTCAGCAGAATAATGATTAAACATTTTAAACATTTAAAGAAGGCAGCACTTTAAAATTCAACATTTGCCTTATTCTTGCTAACAGCAACTAACTGTGGTTCTTTAAATGTATTGGAATCTTCATTTAACATTGTACTGTCAAAAGCCATATAAACACATCATTGTGAACTCATATGGTAATAATTAACCAGTGCCATCAACTGAACAGAGAGGAAGAAAAAAAAAAGAGAAATGTTTTTGTACCTTGCTCATAGACGGACTTAAAAGCAACTCAGTGATTATGCCAGTAGAATAATGAGTATACATTTTAACTGAAACTACTTATGTCTAATATTTACACTACTTAAACTATTATATCAAAGGTTATATCCCATTTTTTAATGTAATTTAACACTTCTTTTTTGTAAGCTGTAAATGCACTTTAAAGTTATTTATCTATGCAGTCAGTGTTGGGTAGCTGTGTAACTTTTAAATGTAAGGTTTTCTTTACAGGCAAGTAAGCAGAGTTATTTAGAACACATTCCACATCCATTTGTTTAAAATTTCCCATAAGAGTGGTATATTCTTCTGTCCTCTAGTTCTTTGGAGCTGTAGCACTTGTTTAGCCTTCCAAATGTTGTTTTTGGATCAAAAGATATGAAAAGAGTTGTCTCAGGCAGGATTTACTTTGAAGAGACGCAAAAAGGTGGATTTTGCCTGGTCAGGTGTTTCCAAGGATATTTTTTCTTCTTTGTAATAAAATGTTAAAGTTGCAAGATATCTCATTTGGAAAAGAATCTTATTTTCAATGAGTTAATTGCAGTATTTGCTGAGTTTCTGTCAATTTTGTTTAATTTGTAAAGGAAGATCTTGAGTAATCATAATTTTATGCGCTCTCCATGTAACATTCTTTTTAATCTTATAAGCTGACAGTATCTGTTGCACATGTTCATAGGTTCATACTAGGCTATCTGTCCTGGGGCATTTACAAGCCTAGCCAGAGTGTGTTTGGCTTTCGCCACCCTTTTAGATTGGTTTACTGTGCCTCTGTAGAGTAGGTCACAGAAGATAGCCCTTTTAAGGTTAGTTTACTGTGCCCCTGTCTAGCAGGGACACAGAAGAGATCCCAGGGGTGAACTTACGATCTCCTATCCACTCGTCAAGATTTCTCTTGAAGAGGGTCGGTGAGGGGCTCTGTCTAACATATACTGGGATTCTGTTCCAGAGTGAGGGCAGCCTCTGTGATATGAATCTGCCCCTCCAGCATGTCCTATTTATTTCTGTGCTGAGGTTTAGGTCCCTGAAGCGTGTCGCTCTAAGGGATTTGGATTTCTTGAGGTGGAGCATGTCCATTAATTCTGGGTTGGACATGGCTTTATACGTCAGGCATAGATCACCTCTGAGTTAGGTGGTAAGCAACTGAGTAGAGTTGGAGTTTCTTTAGCCGAACTGCATAGGGCATCTGTTTGAGACCCTTGATCCTCTTGGTGAGGTACTTTTGGGGCCTCTCCAGTTGCTGCAGGTGTCGAGTAAGGTACATCCCAAATGGGGCATTGTATTCGGTTATGGGCCTGATGAGTAGAGGGGCACAATGACCTCTCTTGTTCTAGATGTGAACCCTTTCGTGATAAGGTGGGCTATATAGAAGGTCTTTCTAACCACTCTGGTAGCGTGATTGTCAAAATAGAGGTTTCTATCTACTTGGGTCCCCAAATCCCTAATTATTTCTTCTGTAGTTAATGGATTACCACCTGTGTGGTAATTTGTGGGCACTTTGTTTTTCCCGAAGGGGATGACTATGAACTTTTTGGCATTTAGCTTAAGGCCATGGCACTAGCACCAGTTATTCGTCTCTGTGAGACCCTTTTGGAGGATGCTTGTGTCAGCTGGAGAGTCGATTATGGCACCCAGCTTGCAGTCATCTGCAAACTTGGTCAGCCATAGTCCTCCCGTATTAGCGTGCACCTCAGAGAAGTATATACCGAACAAGAGAAGCCCCAGGACTGAGCTTTGTGGGACTCCACTTGTAACTGGTTTGGAGTCTGACATGGCACCTGCAATACTGACCATGTGGGTTCTATCCCTGAGCCAGTTTGTAACCCATTTTGTGACATAGGGGTTGATATTTAAGCTGGTGAGCTTATTTATGATGCCCGAGTGGGGTATTGTGTCAAAGGCTTTTGCGAGGTCCAGGTAGGCCATGTGGACTACCTTCCCTTCATCTATGGCCTTGGTAACTGTTTCAAAGAAGTCAACCAGGTTCAAGAGGCAAGATCTGCCCTTAACAAAGCCGAATTGGGTGGGATCTAGTGTCTGGAGGTTACCAATGTCTTTGTTTATGAGTTCCATGATGATACGCTTCATAGCTTTGCAGACCAGACTAGTCAGGCTTATAGGGCGATAGTTTCCTGGGTCCATTGTGGCACCACCTTTGTGGAGCGGGACCACTGTTGCTGTACGCCATTCCTTGGGTACATATCCTGTAGCAAGGCTGAGATTGAACAGTGACTTTATGTGAGGGCTTAGTTCTTCTTGGAGCTCATGTAAGATGCAGCCCGGGACACCGTCTGGTCCCATTGATGCTGTGTTTTTTGCTTTGGAGAGGGCAGCTCTCACCTGTGCATTTGTGATGTCAGGGAGGCTACATTCTGTTGGGATAGACATTTGGTCTTTTGGGGGGAAGGGGGAGTTTGCACTGAACCTGTCTGCCAGGATGTTGGCAATGTCTGTGGGATCAGTGTATTTTTTGTCATTTTGTACTAACTCAAAGCATATCTGGGAGTTGCCCCCCAGATTCCTGACATAACTAAAGAAGGCCTTGTGATTATCTTTAGTGTCTTGTGCAATTTTTCTTTCGAAGCTGGCCTTAGATAATTTTATGAGGGATCGTAGTTTCTTGCTAGTACTGATCAGAGATGCCTTCCCTTTTTGGGATTTTGCTCTATCATGTAGTAGCTTCCTCCTTCTGTTGTATAGCTTATTTATAGCCGGGGTCCACCAGACTGGTCTCCTGCCTTTGGAGGAGTGAGTCTTGGTTTTATTTGGGATAGCACGATCCATGCATTCCTGTAGGTGTCCATAGAATGCATTTGTAAAGGATTCTGCTGTTTGGGCAGTATTTTCCACTGGCCTGGTGGCTTTGAAGGATTCCACCTCGGTTTTGAGAAGTGTGAAATTTGCTTTTGAGAAATTTGTCACCGTGATTTCCTTAGCTGGGATATGGATGTCCAGTGAGATTAATTTATGGTCTGATCTTACCAATGAGGGACATACCTCTGGTGTGGAACATAGAGTCCCCATGTTGATGATAACCAGGTCCAATATTCTATCCCCTCTGGATGGTGACCAGTTGTTCAATAGCATTTGAGTTTATAAATTGTAGGAACCGCTGTTCAAGGGTGTTGGGGCTTGAGTAGTTTTCCCAGTCGATGTTTGGGTAGTTGAAGTCACCCAATATTATTGTGTTTGGAGAGACCTTCATATTCTCCAGTGTTCTCAGGAAGGCCAAGTGGGGTTCCTGAGTTTGGGAGGGTGGTCTGTAGCAGGCTTCAAACTGAAAGGCAGTTTTGCCCACTGTTAACTGTACATGGATGGTCTCAGATGCTTCGTGTAGTGCCACTAACCTGAAGGTATGGGTATCTTTGATGACTATGGATACTCCCCCTCCTTTTGTGGTTCGGTCCGAGTTTTGGGGCCAAAAAGCATGGCATGAGCTATAACCTGGTAGTGCTGGGGTGCTCTCTGGGGCGTTGAACCAGGTCTCTGCCACTGCACAGATATTGATATTCTCCATACTGAGGAGAGCCTCAAGTGTGTGCATCTTGAGGTTTAGACTTCTGGCGTTGAGCAGCATTACCCTTAGTTTTTTTTCTTGTGTTGTCTGTGGAGGTGGGTTTGTCTTTTGAGCCTTGCCTAAAAAAGGCAGTATGGGGGTGGCAAGAGCCTTAGCCAGTATTCGAAAGCCCAGAGGTGACAGGTGCAAGCCATCCCTAGCGAAGCAACATGGCTTGTCAAGCATGTCATTCCAGGCTGACAGACACTGAATCCCCTTAGAATGACACCAATACTTTAGCCAGTTGTTAAAATTGATCATTTTATCTTTATACTGTGGCATCATTCTTGGTGAGGGCAAGATGCTACTCAAGGTTAGGGTCATACCGGTCTGGGCTACATGATCAGAGAGCTCCTCTGTGTCTCTTTTCATGTAGTCCAGGGAGGTACATCTCAGGTCATTCACACCAGCATGGACAATGACGGAGTCATATTTGTACTTGCTTTGGAGTGACCTGAGTGCTTGTGCTATGTGGCGGATCCTGGCACCCGACAGGCAGCTTACAGTGACCTTCTACTTGTTCAGTTTGGTGAGAGGGACGTCAGTGTGTCTGACAATAGAGTCCCCTATTGCAAGTGTGTTAGGTGTGTTGTTTTGCCTTAAGGGCTGTGTGGCACACTGACTTTGTGAAATATGTGATATGTGGGTATTGTTGCGGGGGTAGCGGTTGCTTGGATGTCTGCTTTGGAGGTCTCTGCTGCTTAGGCAGATTTTTATTTAGAGCCTCCGAGTATGTTTTTGTGTGTTTGTGTTTGGTTTGCTGATGTGTTAGGTTTATGTGAGACTGGAATAGTGGTGTGTGGTTACCTTCTCCTCCTGACTGACTGTGCCAGTGCTGGGTTGAGAGAGCTCAGCCTCCAGTTTGGCTATATAGTTGCATCTCTCACATATATTTGAGTTTGATGGGAGGAGGAGAGGGTGGTCTGTGTACATAAGGCAGTTGTAACATTGCCTCAAGATACCCAGATTCACCAGCTGGACTGGAGAGTAAACCCAAAACTGACTATTGGACATGCCAGAACAGTATAAGGAACAGTTTTTTGACTGATCAGAAAGGACCAATAGGGAGCCAAGTAACTTATAAGGGGTGTAGTGCTTTAGTTAGTGTTTACTTATAAGATCAAGTGCAGGGCTTTAGAATGAAAATAGAGTGCTTACTTTGAGATTTAGAACAGTTCTAAGGGAAAAAGTGAAGAGCAGACTTTGTGGAGCCGGGAATAGTTTAAACCTGTTTCAGCGGCGCTGCCCGATTTTGCTCTCTTCACAAATTCGCGCAAAAGCGGGTTTTAAGGCAGGGAACTTGAAAGAGCTGAGAATTAGCCCAAAACGTTTCTAGGCAGTAACCACTCTTACAGGGGCAGGCAGGCTGTTCATTGTTAATCACTGCCACTGATGACCACAGAGACTTCCCTTTAGCCCAAGCAAGCACTGGCCTCCAAGAAACTTACAAACAGTTCAGAACAGCTGAATTAAGCAGTCTGATATAGATTCGTCTAGGAAGATCACTTGTTTGTGTATGCTTTTTCGATCACTATCTCATCCAGGAGATTTTTATTAGCCAGAAGAGAGCTTAGTATTTCTTTTATTATTGGAATAAGTTGTGAATTTATCAAAGCTCTCTGGAATACCTCTTATGATAAAATTATTTCTCCGGCTTCTAGCTTCCAAGTCTTAACATTTTTTGCTGTAATTCTTTAATTATGGTGTCATTGGTTTGTGCTTTTTGTTGCAGTTCATTTATTTTTAGCTTCATTTTGTTCAAGCCTAAGCACAGTTTGGTCCAGAGTAGAGCTAAATGTAGTTAGCTTATGAGAGAAACCCTGCACTTCTGTTTGTAAAGGTTGTAAACCAGTTTTCAGATTCTCCGGTGTTAAAGGTTGTTCCTGTTTTAATCTTTGAGACATTTTATCAGCTTCTTGTTGTTGCTTGTCAATTTTTTGCCTTTTAGAAGTGGTTTCTTTCCCAGGAGTAGTAATTGCAGACAGTTTGGTTTTTGTGATTACAGTTTCCATCTGATCTGGCTGATTCTCCATTAATCTTGTATAGTTAGATTCCTAATAGTAGTGCAGAATTTTAAATGATAAGTCTTGTTATGAAAGTTGTTTTTCTTGTTACTTTCCTCTTATTAGGTTAGATTTTATCTACTAAAACTGCTGCACTTAGCCATTTTTAAGCAGCTTAGCCTCTATCTTGAGACTCAAATCCTGCACTTTGTGTTTGTAAGGCAAACACTTTAACCATTAGGCCACCCTCCCAACCCCTGTTAGGCCTGTTAGTCTTGAAGAATCCACACCATGCGGTTTAGGGCTCGGTTTCCAACAATTAATTATTTTTCCTTCAGAATGAGAGAATCTTTGAAAAGTAAAGATGAAACAAGTAAGTAGTCATATTTCTGCTTTAATCCATTGATGTTTGGTATACTTTTCCTAAGCGATGCGCTGGTTTAAAGTCAGATTATAGTATAGGAATGCAGGAGCTGCACTGTCAGTGCGCTTACAGGCTGTCCACCATTTTGGAATCAACTTAGACCATGTTTCTAAAGTTTCTACTCCACAGAATGGGAAATTGCCTCTGAGGACATGTTTTTTCAGATTTACCACCTAAAGATGTAGCCTCTTTTGATACTGTTGACAGAATGAAGAAGTTATTTCAGTGGGAGCAAAAAGAAATAACAGAATCCCAGCAAAGATATTAAGATATGTTACAGGTGGATTTTCCTCAACCTGCACTTGTTCCTCCTATTTTGCCAGGATTAGAGGATAATTTCTTTGCAGCCAGCAGTTTGCCTGACAGTCAGCCACCTGCCCCCAGGACGTCTGATAAATGATATAAAGTTACTGAGATCCATCAATTTATTTTTTCACACCCTAGATCAGACCCTCCAGAGATTTCTCTGTCAAAATCATCTACTGTCAAAGTTCTTTTGGCAGCTCACCATATTCCTTCTAACAATGTTAGAAAAGCCATTGATAGATTTGGGAAGAAAGTTTATACTTCTTCAACCTTAGCCTGCAGGTTCACATGTCCAAATTCCTGCTGGCTTCCTTTGACAATATGAGAAAATTAATTGCTGACCTCTCTTCTTCAGAGGCTGACATCTCTGAATTCTTTAATATGTTCTGTGTTTCCAGGTAGTCAAGCATTCTAAAATTCACTTATGACTCTGTTGATGCTGTTTCTAGAGCAGTTGTGACTGAGTCAGTGATGAGAAGATTTGCCTGGCTACTTTCTCAAATTTAGCAGAGGATGTCAAAACTAAACTTCTTAATGCCCCCGGATAAAAAATGTATTTGACCTTTCCTCTGCTGTTGTCTTTAAAAGATTTGATGAAAGAGGAAAGTTATTTCAGATGGTTACCAAGATATTTTCAATCCTCCATGCCTAAATACAATAACTTTATTTACAGTTCTATTTCCTTTTATAGGAAATAGAATAAACAGTCCCAGCAAGGTACAGGCAAATACAGTTTCAGAAAGCAATGGCAGAGACGTTCCATAAAGAGAGGATCCTCCCAGAACCAAAGACAGTTTAAAAAAGATGACTGACTTGCATGCTGTATCATATTTTCCCCCTCTCCACCCTGGCATTCCAGTGAAGCTTTCCCAAAAACTAGGTCTTCACATTCCTCTGTAGAAGCAGATAGCCTCAGACACTTGGGTTCTGAGATTCACTCAAAAAGGTTACAACTGACCATCAGAATCCTGTCTTCTATTTTTAAGAGATTCATTTGCATTTATTCAAGCAAACCTCCCTTTTTACTTATATCCTACACTACATGATCTCTCAGGTTTTAGAATCTGTTATCCATGATCATATAGGGAAAAGGTTCTATTCAGTAATCTTTTTTGGTGTCAGAGAAAGAAGGAACATGGAGACCTGTCTTAAAACCTTTTTTCAAAACCTCACATCTTCTTCTTCTTCTTTCGGCTTTTCCCAGTTACGGGTCACCACAGCGGATCACCTGTCCGCTCATGATTGGCAGTGGAGTTTTACGGTGTCGAGTTGCCAGCCCAGCACCCAACCTTCCACAGAAGGCACACACATGCATGCACTCACACCTAGGGCCAATTTAGAGTGTCCAATCCACCTACAAGCATGTCTTTGGGATGTGGGAGGAAATCGGAGCACCTGGAGGAAACCCACGTGACCACAGGGAGGACATGCAGACTCCGCACAGAAGGCACCCCAGCAGAGAATTGAACCAGAGAATCTCTTGCTGTGAGGTGGCAATGCTAACCACTGCACCACCGCAGCCAACTCGCATCAAAATCCAAAATGATCTCTCTGCAGTTGCTATTACTTCACATTAAGACTCTTAGTTTTCTAGTAACTCTGGGTTTAAAAGATGCTTTTGATTACCTTTCCATGTCTCAAAGCTTTCAGGTGCTTTTTACATTTTTTTCTGTGTCTGTACATTTTCAATTCCCTGCTTTACTCAGTGGGTTGTCAACAGCTTCCAGAGTGTATACAGAGTGCTATAACAACACTTTGCAAGTTGTAGGGCATGTACATTTTTCATACTTACACAATAGTTTTATTTTTGCAGATTTACAAGTTGTCAAACTTCTCCAGCTTGGAAAACAAAATTCTCAGTCTGGTATTTCAGGTAAACATAGAGACATCTTCCTCATTCAGTCTCAGAGGATAGTGTTTCTGGGTGACTCCTACATACACCCCTAATGATGGCTTTGCTCCCTCAAGACAATGAGGGATGTTACAAGAAACCATTTCTGACATTTTCCAGCCAGTCTGGCATCTGCCAGAGAATATCTCAGGATTCCACATTTCATGGCCTCTACAATCCTCATGATTCCTTTGGCCAGTCTTCACATGAGGAGGTTTCAGTGGTTCATTACCTCTGGTTTGATGCAACACCAGCATCCCTAGCTTTTAAAATTCCACTGCTAAGGTTGTAAAAAGGGAATTACTCTGTTGGGTGAATTATCTCAGGCCTTCCTTTTTTCCTTCTAGTCCCCACAGATGCCTCTGACTTTGCTTCAGCAGTTATATCCGAGGGGATGAAGGTACAGGGTCCGTTGAACAACTAGGTCAAATTAAAAAACATAAATGTCAAAAAAATGATGGCTATAATAAATGCTGTCATTATCTCTGAACCATCTTTGGAGTCTTGGCCCTCTACTAGTAATTACAGAAAATACTGCAGTGATGTAGTACATAAATGGGAGGAACCAACTCCTACTCCCTTAGCAGACTAGCAATGGTAGTCTGGGAACTAGCAACACAACACAATCTGACCCTCCAGGTTGCTTATTTTCTGTCAGAGCAGAATGTTATAGCAGACAAGCTGAGCAGGACCAAGGCAGACTCCCACAAAGGGTAATTACACCCAGGGGCCTTCCAGGAATTGATCCAACTGCAGGGAACACCTCAAGTAGATCCATTTGCCTCCTTTCACAACAGACATTTAAACATATTCTGCTTCAGGACTTTGTGCATAAAGGCCTGGAAGGACAGATGCTTTTTCATTCCCATGGATAGGCATGTCCTATATAGTTTCATAAGTTTATACTAGGCTAACAACCACTGGGGCATTTATAAACCTAGCCATGTATCCCAAATATATCCAATGAGTTATTGTGCCTTAGAGGTTATGTTAAGGGGTATATTTTAGTTAAAGCATGATTTAATGGTTGCCACAATCTATCAGAAACATAGATGTTAGACCAGGTTGAATTTCCAATTTCCCATCCACTGGTCCAGGTGGTTCTTGAACAGGGTTTGAGATGGACTCTGCTTCACATGGTAAGGAAGCGTATTCCAAAGAATGGGGATTCAGTAAGATACTTACTTGTCCCTCCAGCATGTCCTATTTACATTGCAAGCAAAGTTTAAACCTTAGATAAAGTAGTTTTAGTGCTTTTCATTTTTCAGTATGCTGAAGGTCCATCTAAGGATGCCTTGTATGTCAGCCATGCCACCTCTCAGCAGTCTGCATGAAACAGAGTATAGAGATAGGGCTTGAGATGATCTGGAAATGACATTATGTTAATACCCTGTATTCTTTTTGTGAGGAACCTCTGCTAGTGCCATTTTGATTACATCGGTTTACTCATCATTGTCTCTTTCTGTCCCTGGGGTATTACTCCTTGGGTACCTGACCAGGCACAGTGGGTCTACTTTGACCCATCAAATTTACACTTTAGAGAAACGTAGTTTCGCAAGTCCAGTTTTGCGAAAGTGCTTTTATCCAAAAATATACTTTTGCAAAACTAGAGTTCATCGAATGTATGGGAGGGGAGGTGGTTGTTGTACAATATTCCCTTTTCCTCACTGTAGTGTGATCTTGGAGTTAGTATATATTAGTAGTTGGGGTGTAGGTGGGCTTGCCCTTTTGCATAAACGAGTTTAGTATATTTTGTTTTTTTTCGGTTAACTGTAGTTTCGCGAAAGTGCATTTTCGGATAAAGTTTCACTAAAGTGTAAATTTGATGGGTCAAAGTAGACCCAGCACAGTTGTTGCATCTGTCTGGTCTGGAAGATACAGAAGGGGCATTATACTGAATGATGGGTCTGGTGATGGGCTGAGTACAGTGGCATGATGTCTTCCTGGACCTAGATGCCATGCCCTTTTAAGATGAGTGACACAGAATGATTTTCTTACAACCTTAAACACATGTTGGTCAAAAGCCATGTTACTATTTACATGAGCCCCCCAAATCCCTAACTATTGTGTCTCCTTTTAGGGGTACTTTATCAATTATGTTGTTTCCCTTGGTGGCCAGCTTCCCAAAAGGTACTATTATGAATTTCTTGGCATTGAGCTTTAAACCGTGACTTTGACACCAGTCATTTTCCTGTGTTCACAGGTTCATAGTTAAGTACTGTGGGCCATTTTAAGCCTAACCAATTTCTCTTTCAAAGGTAATTATCAAATCCTGTACCTTGTGTCTGTGAGGTAAGCACCTTAACCATTGTACCTACCCCAACCCAACATTTTACCATACAAGGTTCATAGGCAAGTACTAGGCTAGTTGCCTTTGCAGGCCATTTTAAGCCTTGTCAACTCCCCTCAAATTTGAGAATCAAACCCTGTACCCTGTGTCTGTGATTTAAATACACTAACCATTATGCCAATTTCAAACCCCTGTTAATATCTTGGGGGCAGGATTCTATGATTGCTCCTAGCTTGCAGTCATCTGCAAACTTGGTGAACCAGAGGCCCTTGACATTGGCCTTGACTTCCAAAAACATAGATGCCAAAGAAAAGCAGACCCAGCACAGAGCCCTGGGGTACTCCACTGGTGAGCAGCCCCTTTGTGGAGGTGTTTTTTCAGTCCTGACTTTCTGGGTCTTGTCTGTGAGCTAGCTAACTAGCTATCAAGAAAGTTACACAGGGATTTATGCCTAATTCCTTAAGTTTGTTTAAAATGCCTGAGTGGGGTGTTGTATTAAAGGCCTTAGCTAGGTCAAGGTAGGCAGTATGCAATATTTTGCCCTCACCCATTGCCTTCGTGGCCTTCTTAAAGAAGTCCACCAGGTTCAGTAGGCATGACCTGTCTTTGATGAAACCAGACTGGGTTCTGTCCAGTGTCTGAATGTTTCCTATATCATTGTTAATCATTTCCATGATAATTCATTTCATGGCTTTGCATATGAGTCTAGTCTGACTAATGAGTGTTTAATTCCTGGTATTCACTGATGGTCAACAATGTCCTTCTGCAGAGGGATGACTACTGCAGTCTTCCATTCACATATGTAGAATGTGCCGAGGCAATGTCTGATTGGTCATATTTTAGACTATTTAGGAGGCATCCTGGGATATTATCAAAGCCCACTGTAGCTGTATTGTTGGCCTTAGAGGGCAAATCTAACACCTGTTCCCTACTGATATTTGGAGGGATTATGTCAGATGGTATTTCTTGGGGAATGGCTGAAAGGTGTGTAAAGCTAGATCTGAATTTGTCAGACAAGAAGATTTGCTATATCTCCCAGTTCCAGGAGCATTGTTCCCATTTATCAACAGGTCTGCACACTGTTGACTGCTGCCTTTGAGGTTTCGGACATAGCTAAAGAAGGCCTTATAGTTGTCCTTGGCCTGGGATGCTATTTTTACTTCTAAATTTGCTTTGTTGGACTTAATTCATCCTCTTAGTGTCTATTCATCTTGATTAGAGGGTTTTTTTTTGGTGTTATGCTTCTTAATTTTAGCTGTGATTTATTTTTGTTTGTTGTATAACATGTTTAATTTTGGATTCCGCTAGGGTGGTTTATTTTTTGAGTTAGTTTTGAAGTTATTTATTGTAGGCACAGCAGCCTGTGTGCAATCACTGACATGTTGTAAAGAGCTTCTGTGAATAAGTCTGCACAGGCTGCTGTGTTATCTAGGTTTGGAAGGGCTTTAAATTTTGTTAGGCTGTCACTCAATTGAAGGTAGTTTCCCTTGAAATAGTTTCTAACTGTTACAGGGTTTGCTGGGGTTACAGAATTGATTCTTATTTCAGAGGAGGCTGCTTTGTGGTCTGACCTTACCAGAAAGGATTTGACATGGAAGGGCGAGTAGTATTCTCTCATATTTTTGAGTATCAAGCCCAGTATGTTTTTATCTCTAGTAGGCATATGCATTAACTGATCCATGATGTTTGTGTTTACAAAAAAATCTTTTAATTTCTGCACCTGCAAATTTGGGGTCATATAGAATTCCCAGTTTATTGAGGGATAATTAAAGTCTCCAATGAATGTGGTATTTGGTTAAATGGTACATATTTTCAATAGGCCTGAGTATCAGCTATGGGTTTCATGGGATATAGAGGAAGACCTATAGCTTGCTAGGGTATGGTATGTGACTTTTTGTATACTAATGTAGATGCGGAGGAACTCCAGTGTGTCATCCACTTTTATCCATTCTAGATGTATGCTTTTTATTGATGGAGATTGATACACCTCCACCTTTAGTACCTGTCCGCAGTTGCTGGTCTAAATATGTGGAAGGCACTGAAGCTTTGCACTGCCGGAGTACTTTCAGTGGCTTTTAAACCATGTCTTGGTAACTGCACAAATGTCTGAATTCTCAAGGTGAGTAGAGCTTGGAGGGTGTGGAGCTTCTTGTTTAGATCTCTGGCATTGAGCAATAACACTTTTAGGTTTCCTTGGGTAGATTTTGCCATGTTGAAAGGTTTGTCAATTTGGCATTGCCTAGAAAGACTCTATGGGGGGTAACAATGTTTTAGGCAGTATTCAAAGGTCTAGAGGGAACAGGTGCAGACCATGTTCTCCTATGTGATAAATATAGTATCCCCCTAGAATGACAACAAAAACTATGCCAATTATTAATGTCAATCATTTACTGTTAATTTGGTGGCATCATCTTTTGTGAAGGTGGAATGCTGCTCAATACTAAGCACATACCAGTCTGTGACAAATAGTCCCGGAACTCTTCATATAGTCTAGGGAGGTATGTCTCAGGTCATTTACACCTACATGGACTATGACTGAATCATACTGATGCCTGTAGTGTAGTGAGTTGAGTGCATATGTAACGTTCTGGATCTTGGCCTCTATTAAGCAACTGGTTGATATTTTCTCCTTGTTCAACCTGATGATTGGGGCATAAGTATGTCATACAATGGAGGCCCCTGTGACTAGAGTCCTGTGTATTGTATTGGCTTGCCTTATGGGCTAGGTAGTTGAAGATCCACTGGGTGTGGCTGTATGTTTGCAGTGTTAGGTGTTGTTTCTGTTGAATGGTTTTAGGTTTACTGAGGATATATATATTTTTGGGGTGGGGTCCGAATGTCTAGGAGGTCTTTGGGGTTTAGGAAGATTGCATTTAAGTGCCTCAGCATCAGTAGGTCAGTGTGTAGGGTGCATACTTTTGTGGTGGATGCTTGTTACTATCAGTATTTGTACACAAGAGTTTTGCCTCCAGAGTCATTTTGCATATACCTTTCTTGCATACTATATTTGTTTCTTTGAGGATTAAATGGTTGCCAGTGAACATTAGACAATTGTTACATTGTCTCAATATATCCGTATCCATCAAACTGGCTGCAGAGTAATTGAGAAAATGCATATCCATGATGTCAGGTCCTTTATTGGGTGAGCTACAAGGATGTTATACACAAGGGGTTGGGTAGGCACACAGTATTATGTATCTATGGAAAACAATGGTTGGGGAAAGAAAATACTTAAATAGCTTACACAGAAAACAATAGCAGTGAAAGAGGGAATTTGGAAGTCAGATTATCATAATGGATGGAGGTCAGAGAGACAGCATTTTAAAACCACAACAGGAAAAGTGTGTTAAGGTTGGGAAAATGATCAAGCTGCAGGAAGCAGGCTAGCTAAAGAGGGATCTAATCAGATTAAGACAATATTAGAGCTCTAGTCCTATGACTCTGAGGTACAGGACAATGATCCCATGTGTGTTAGAATTTCGGAAACGTTAGCTTAATGTCTTGGGGGGGGCAGACAGACAGAACTGGAGAACAGAAATGCACTGGAATGCAACTTTATGCTGGTAAAAGATATGCAGAATATAAGACTCTAACAGCAAAACTGGAATATAAACAGCTGTAAGAGCAGAATAAACAGTACTCTCATAATGCTATTTTAGTACAGTCTAAGGCACCAGACTATGCAAAAATTTACCAGCTACACAGTTTATGGAAAAAGTGCAGTAATAAATGACTAAATGAGGCTCAGATCTGGCAATAGTTCATGGTTTTGCAAATAAAACTTCAAGACTAAGGCTCCAGACATGGTTTAAAGTACAAGCAGCTAGCTTTTATAAATAATTCTATTTATGGAGGATAGAAGAGCTGTATAATGTATAAACCCAGTCTACTCTCAACTGCAAAAGAAGCTCCAACACTAAGGTCCTAGAACAAACGAAAAGGAAACCTTGGTATTTTTCTGCTATCGGGGCAATAGTTGTAATGCGCACATCATGATCGCACAGCTGTTAGCCCTGAACCACTTGTTTTGAAAGACCAAGAAACAGACATGAAGACGAAGCACCCTGTGTTACTGCCTTGTAACGAGTCAGTCTGTATAAAAAAATAAAATTGCATGGTACTTCCAAACGAGCAACGACAGCGGACGTTCCACTATTTGATTCTGTCTTGGTAAAAAAAAAAAATTTCTTAATTCCTGTCACTTCTGTAAGGAGAAAATTGAAAATTCATGTCTTATCTGTTGCACTGTACCTAATCTTTCACAAAAAGTTTTGCTAAGAACAAATCTGTCTGATATCCCCAAGGTACCCACAGTGTCTTAATCGACATCAACCATTTAATTGCTACTATTTCTCCCGAATGACATACACAAAGGAGAATAGTTGTGCAGTGAACCAGATGGTCACAGTCGTCTCTGATTCTACTTGTGTAGAACTAAGTCCATCAGAAAAGAGTCTCTGTTCATGGCCTTTGCCCAACTTACATTGGGAAAGATAGTAAGAGAGTCTTTCTCACCTAGACTGCAGAACATATAACCACAGTCGCTACAAAGGACTGCAGTTTACTTGTTAACTTTTCTGTGGTTTAAAGTGAATTACAACTGAATGCAACTATAACAACTTATCGTGGTCATTAGACCCGTTGCCCCGATAACGGAAAAGTACAGAAACCTTTTTGCCTAAAACATGGAAAAAAGTAGAAAAGTGTGCAAAAATTATTACCACACAAGTCACTATAAGTTCAACTTAAAATATTTAAACAGAATTGAAATAAAAGCTTTTTTTTCCCTTTCCTTTTTGATGAAAAGATTATTTCTCACAGTTCAGGGCTTGCAATACCTCCCTGAATCTTGCACAGAAGACCCATGTGTGCCTTTTTGCCCTTTCTTATGATAACCAGGGTCCTTCTAAAGATTCAGAAGGACTCTCTATGGATGATACTGCCAGCAACCTTTTGGCCTAGGCAAGAGTGGATGTTCATCATTCTCACTGCTGTAGTAGCCTTTGGCTGTATGGGTTGTATCCTGCTCAGGATACAACAACCAGCCAGTTTCATAAAGCTCTGGCTCCTTCCCACAACTTGATTGTGACTGCTGATTGTCTAGCCCATAGGAAGGAAATCGACAGAGTGCAGACAGTTTCAGTACTTTTTTGCCAAATCATGAGGAGACATCTCTGAGGCTTCACAGGAGCAGTATTATTTAGACACTCATCAGAATTTTTTCTTTGAAACTCTGTTGTTCCATTGCACATGCTTGTAATGTCCCAAGGATTGCCTAAACAAGGGAGTAGTATGAGGGTCTTCCATCTTTTTTTTTTTTAATTCATTTGTTAACTGGGTAAACCAACTAGACACATCTTTTTTCAGATATGAGATCATGAAACACTGTCTGATTACATAACTTGCACAGATTCACACAGTGACTAGCAAATGGAAACTGAATAAATCAAACCCTGAACTACAAGATGAGCTGTTAGTAGCTCATAGTTTTAATCCTCTACACTGAACTGCGAGACAGACGGTAAAGTAGCATCTGTCAATTCTGAGTTAGTACATGAACAGATCAATGGTAAGGGATAAAGCCCCAGCATTTGGGGGTACAAGGACAGCAACATGTAAAAATGCAATTGTTTTGATTTTTTTACAATGTTTTTTCTAAGGCTGTTTGTGTCTGTGATGTGCTATGGTTGAGATGTTTTGGTTATGTTGCTTTGAGTCTTGACAAAAGAAGCATTTGCATTTCATTATGATTCCTGGCAGCAAATCTTAGATGTGACTATAGCAGGTGTGCTTCATATAATCATACATATCACACCCATGAATACGGTTTCATTTTTTTCTTGTATTCATAATGACTTTAATCATATTTTTGTCCTTTTGAATTTGTGCAGGAAAAAGACCTATGTAATCCTCCATGCACTCACATGTAATGCAGACTGAGGTGCTATTTCATTTATGAGACTGAATCATAATACTTATTCCTTCCATTTTGCTGTTTAATTTTTGTAACATCAGTACCTTCCATATTGTAAAATGCCTGCTTCTGTTCTTTTTCACTTCCTGTCTCTCATGCTCCTCTGCTCTGTGTACCCTGTTTGCTGATGCTCTGTGCTGGCATCTGTTATCAGCACTGTAGATACTAATGATTGTTATCCTCATTCCACTGATGGATTCTCCTGTTTGATCCCTGTCAAAGTCCGATGGTTATTTTCAGTATATAACATAGCTTCAGTACATCTTGAGTTCTTTAAGCTGATGTTTAAAACTTTTGAGTTCCTTACTTTTCAGTACACTAGTCAGCTTGCAGAAACTGTAACTATTAAATTCCTGTTCCTGAAAAAGGATTCAGAAAGTAAGGGTGTGGTGATTCCCATCTTCTTTCGGTTTTACATTACTGCAAAACATGTATATCAGGGTTGTGCATATCTGTATGTGTTTTGTGGGATGTTTTTCTGTTCTCCATTTGTATATCACTATCAGGGTCTATATTAGGAGAACAAAATAACGAAAGAGAGAATGTTCTTTCGTCGACACGTAAAACCCAAAGTCTGAAAACAGAGAAGTTATGAAATAGTTATTTTTTAACCAGGAAAAAAAATCGCTGTTCCAAAAAAAAAAAATTATAAAGACAAAATACCCCCCCTACTTAAATATACCAATTCCGAGATCGCACCACAGTGGAGAAAACAGCAAAGTCCCGAGAACGGCCCAGCAATTTTTTCCCTGGGGAAAAAAAATCGCTGTTCCATAACTTCGCTGTTTTCAGACTTCGGGTTTTACGTGTCAACGAAAGAGCGTTCGCTCTTTCTTCACTTCGCTCTTCTAATATAGACCCATCACTATCCCCTAGTCCATGCTTAAGCATCTATAGGAATGTAACAACACACCATGCAGATGATCACTGGGACCGGACCATAAGATGCCTAGCCATATACACCTTTAAGCAGACTCTTTTCAAGCATGTAATAGTGCTCCCCTGTCAAATCAAGCAGTGCTATACATGGTAACCCCGGTATAATTTTTTGTTTACCCATCCAGTTATTGACACTAGCCTTAAAGGTAGCCAAACTAGTATTTTGTCTGACCTGTAGTGGTAACTTATTCCATAGGCTAGGAATACGGTGAGTTAGGAAGCTCCCTCTTTAGTGAGTCTAGATTATTTTTTGGTATAGATTTAGGTCCATAGTGTGGGTGTTTGTAGAGCCACTGGTTTTGCAAAGAAATAGGAGGGCAAATAAGATGGAATCTTTCATGGCTCAAAAAGCAAAACACAGGTCACCTCATAGCAACCTGCAGATTATCAAGTATAATGTTTAAATTGTACTCAGAGCTGAGCTTTATAAGATATGCAGAAATGTTGAGTTAGTGCATCAAGAAGGCACTCGTATTTTGTGCTAAAATTTGCTGTTTCTCTACTTCTGCTTACAGGACAGCCATGTACTCGCTGTAGTAGCTATTGACAAGATGTTGGAAAAGCTTAAGAAGTCTAATGAGCTGCTGGAACTGATTCTGAAGGGACTCAATGAATATCTAGAAAAGAAACGTTTGTTTTTTCCAAGATTTTTCTTCCTTTCCAATGATGAGCTACTTGAAATTCTTTCAGAGACAAAAGATCCTACAAGGTATTATATTCTGTGCTGATGTACAAAGTAAATTTCTTATGAGAGTTTCATAGATGCAGCTTTAGAATTTATTCCGCATAAACTAATGCAGACAAGGGATTATTGTTTGTTATGACATTAAATAATTCTATGATAGGAAAACTTAATGGGAAGTTGTGATGAAAGGAGGTACTGCCAGCACAGCTAACTGGAATTTTGTAAATAATTAAATGTCATGCGTGAATGTCAAACTGATTTATACAAGATGCATGTGTTACAAATGTATTGAAACTGTATGTAGTGTATATCAAGCTGATTTGTACAGATGGTTGTGTTGAAAAGGTATTTGTAAAGTGCTTGTGTTAGAAATGTATCCATAGTGTGCCCTGCTGGAGAGAACAGAAATGTACATGCACTATTGTATGTATCGTCTTTCGGCTTTTCCCAGTTAGGTGTCGCCACACCAGAACTCCAGTCCGCTAATGATTTGTACAGTGCCGAGTTGCCAGCCCAACACCCAACCTTCAAAGAAGGCACACCATTCAAGCACCCACCTACCTGCATGTCTTTAGACGTCACTCAACCGCGGGGAGGAACATGCACTACTGTAACTGTTTAAATGTATATGCTTTAACAGAGGAAACTGGAAGGTTAACCCCAGACCACCAAACTTTAAAATATATCTGAAATTAAATCACTTTATAGGCTAGGCCATAAGGATGCTATCTCACAGGTTTCAATCCAGGCAGAGACACAAAATCTGTACTAGGAAGCTTTCTTTAATGTCTTTGGGGTGAACTAATTACTACTGTGGAAGCATGGAAGTATGGAATTGTTTTATGACTTCCAGCACCTGCCACAGATCTGAGCAAAGTCCCTTGTGTATGTATTTTTACAGGTAGGAGCTAAAACCTGTCAGCTTTTAGCAATGGGGTTTGCATGAGAACCTAGAAGTCAGATGATCAGAAGTGATGCCATCCTCAAGCTATCACTGAAGAAAAATTTTAGATATTATTTTGAGAAGTCTCTTAGTGAGACGGAGCATTCTGTATTATGTCTTGGGCCTAACAACACGAAGGCTCATTCACCACATCATCTGCCTTGCTCTATTATGTAAGTAGGGAATAGTATAATTCTCTTGAATTCAGTCAGGAATAGTGAAGCTTAGTTTAGATATTGTTTTTCTTTATTTGTCTGCATCTGTCCTTCAATGTTATTTTAAATATTTCCTGTGGTTCTGAACTCTGATGTCACTGTGAATTTATATTTAGTATTGTCTTGTTCTTTTATTATTTATTATTAAATACATTTAAACCTTTCATTGTGGGTGATCTATGTAGAACCGAAGTGAATCCTTCAAGGCCCCAGGGCCAGTGGAAACTACAGCCCAAACTGCAGAATCCTATATAAACGCATTCTACGGACATCTCCAGGAATGCATGGATCATGCTATCCCAAACAAAACCAAGACCCAATCATCCAAAGGCAGGCATCCAGTCTGGTGGACCCCTGCCATAAATAAACTGTACAACAGAAGGAGGAAGCTACTACATGATAGAGCAAAATCCCTAATAGGGAAGGCATCTCTGATCAGTACTAGCAAAAAATTACGATCCCTCATAAAATCCTCCAAGGCCAGCTTCGAGAGAAAAATTGCACAGGACACCAAAGACAATCATAAGGCTTTTTTCAGTTATGTTAGGAACCTGGGATGCAACTCCCAGACTTGTTCTGAGTTGATTCTAAACGACAAAAATACACTGAACCCACAGACATCGCCAATATCCTGGCAGACAGGTTCAGTGCAAACTTCTCCACCCCTCCCCCAAAAGAGCAAGTATCTATACCAACCGAGGGCTGCCTCCCAAACATCTCTGATGCTCAGGAGAAGGCTGCCCTCTCCAACGCCAAAAACACAGATACCATGGGACCAGATGGCGTCCCAGGTTACATGAACTCCAAGAGGAACTAATCCCTCAAATAAAACAGCTATACAATCTCAGCCTCACTACAGGATATGTGCCCACAGAATGGCGTACAGCAACAGTGGTCCCACTCCACAAAGGTGGAGCCTCTACGGACCCTGGAAACTATCGCCCCATAAGCCTGACTAGCTTAGTCTGCAAGGCTATGGAGAGGATCATCATGGAGCTCATAAACAAAGACATTGGGGACCTACAGACACTAGATCCTACCCAGTTCGGCTTTGTCAAGGGCAGATCCTGCCTTTTGAACCTGGTTGACTTCTTGAAACAGTCACCAAAGCCATAGATGAAGGGAAGGTAGTCCACACAGCCTATCTGGACCTTGCAAAGGCATTTGACACAATACCCGGCATCATAGATAAGCTATCCAGCTTAAATATAAACCCCTATGTCACAAGATGGGTCGCAAACAGGCTCAAAGACAGAACCCACAGAGTGAGAGTTGCTGGAGCCATGTCAGACTCGAAACCGTCACAAGTGGCGTCCCACAAGGTTCTGTCCTGTGACCACTCTTGTTCGGTATATACTTTTCCGAGGTACAGGCAAACGTGGGAGGACTATGGCTCACCAAGTTCGCAGATGACTGCAAACTGGGCGCCATAATCGACTCTCCAGCTGACACAAACATCCTTCAAAAAGGTCTCACAGAGACAGATAACTGGTGCCAGCACCATGGTTTAAAGCTAAATGCCAAAAAATGTATAGTCATACCCTTTGGCAAAAACAATGTGCCCGCAAATTACCACATAGGCGGAAACCCATTAAGTACAGAGAAAGTTATTAGGGACCTGGAGACCCAAGTTGATAGCAGTCTCTCCTTTGAAAACCACATTTCCAAAGTGGTTAGAAAGACCTTCTACATAGCCCACCTCATCACGAAGGGTTTCACATCTAGATCAAGAGAGGTAATCGTGCCCCTTTATTCATCCCTCATCAGGCCCATCATAGAATACAATGCTCCTTTTGGGATGTACCTTACCCGACACCTGCAGCAATTAGAAAGACCCCAAAAGTATCTCACCAAGAGGATCAAGGGTCTCAAACAGATGCCATATGCTGCTCGGTTAAAAAAACTCCAGCTCTACTCAGTTGCATACCGCCTACTTCGATCTGTGCCTGACATACAAAGATATGTCAAATCCAGAATTAATGGACATGCTCCACCTCAGTAAATCTAAATCCCTTAGAGCCACACGCTCGAGGGACTTGAACCTAAACACAGAAATAAATAGAACTTGCTTGAGGGACAGGTTCATAACCCAGAGGCTCCCTTCGCTCTGGAATAGAATTCCAGTTCATGTGAGGCAGAGCACCTCACTGAATCTCTTCTAGAAGAATCTCGATAGGTGGATGGGGGATCATAGGTTTGTCCCAGGGATTACTCCCGTGTCACTATTAGACAGAGGCACAGTAAACTAAACCTTAAAAAGGGCACAGTATACTCAAATCAAGGGGTGGCGTAAGCCATACAGAATCGGGCTATGCTTATAATTGCCCCAGGGCAGATAGCCTAGTATGAACCTATGAACCTATGAAGATAATTAAGTTTTGAGAGTATTTGCATATTTATTTGGTGACACAGTATGAGCCACTCCTAATAGCCGTGTTCTTGGTCAGAATACCATTTATATTAATATGAACTTCACTCAGTAAAATTGGACACCCTTTGTAAAGGGCCTTAATGTAGTTCGCGAAGGGTTCTGGTAGCGGTGAAAACTACCTTATAGTCTGGGCAGGAGGGGGGCATAGCTAGTAAACCTCTGCCAGCCTTTCCCAGGTGTGTGTGTGTGTGTGTGTGTGTGTGTGTGTGTGTGTGTTGCATACGTGTGCAAATCAAATCTCAAAGAGTGTGTGTGTCAGCTACTTGGGCTGGGGCAGGAAGCGCTGGTTAGACAGAGGGAATGTTGAAGGACTTGGCCTGGAACCCTGGCTAAGGACTCAACTCTATAGCTGTGCCAGTGGGGAGTCTTACTGGGGATCTGGAGAAAGAGAGAGGAACCAGCCCCAGACTGACTGTGTTCCGTGTGTTCTTTTAAGGGAAATTGTACTTGACTGTGCTTGATTTAGAGAGCTGCATCTGGAAATACTGGGTGTGTACCTGTTATCTTCCCAGTGAACATTCCCCACAGGTGCTAGTGGTGAGGGGTGAGGCTCCTTGATTACTGGCACAGAGGTGGAGGCTCATCACAGAAGTTTTTGATGGCTGAGCAAGAGAAAAGAAAAAGAAGCAAACTGATTTTGGATTATCTAAACCTGCATTTACAAAATAACAATGTATCATAGCACTAATATGTAAACTGTATTTTCATTTTAGCATTTACCTTGGATATATCGACCTCTGTTCCTCAGTTGATTTAAATTTTAGTTGGGGTGAAGAGTGAGGTACTCTATTGAAATCTCTGTTAGTATACTGTTTGCTAGAACTGGAACTATCCTCAGCACAAAAATATACAATGGTGTACTGAACATTCTTTGGTGAGATCCACTGTAGCAGTAATTTATAACATATGGGCTAACCATTAAAGTTGTGGTCATCTGAATGCCTTCTCTGTAGCTGTAGTCATTCTTGGGTAGGCTAGCAGTGGTCTCACACACCAGTCAGTGTTGGCTTCATTTGGCATTTGTCTACCATACAAAACCCATTGCCTTCTGGGACTCTCATTTCTTCTTACTACTAAAAAATTATTGGCCGTTTGCCTGCTTTTACCCAGTATATGAAAAGTTAATTTGATTCAGGCCTGCCTTAAAGCAGCAGAATCTAGAGAGTTCAGTTTTCTAAGATCAAACATCAAGGACCCTCCCTAATGTGTACTGTGATTGGATTATTCTGTTCACCAGTGATCATTCAGCATCTTTTTTTTTTCAGAAATTCTTGCAGTCATGAGTGGATGTGCACAAATATTGCATGTCATGATAGTGTGCATTGACTAAGCAAGTTGTTGCTCAAGCTTGCCAGTTTTTTTCTTCTATTTGCTCAGTTTACTTGCTGAGCCCCTGTAAAAGCTCCTGCATTCACATGTTCTTTTTCCTGTTTTTTTTTTTTTTTTTTTTTTTGTGATGATTGAAATTTGTCCTAATCCAGCATCCTCATGGAGCTAGTGGGAGGGGACCCCTTGGTATCCTGTAAATAAATTTTAGTGACTTCATTTATAATGGTGACTGCTAGAAAGAAGTCCACAATTAATGTATTTGTGCCTATGTCTTAAGTGATAACTTAATAAAGGTGTTTAAAAAACTGTTGATACAAGTGTCAGTGGCCAACATAACATGTAAAGATGAAGTAGTAAAGTAAAAACAATATGTATCCAAGTTTTACTTTGAACAAAGTGAAAATTTAACAGAAAAGATCATTTTTACCAGAATGACTTATTTACATATATACAGCTTGATATCAAGAAGGAATATAGGCAGCTGCATTAAATGACTCTTGAAAGGTGATTAAGTAATAACTGTAATAAAGCAGACCCAAGTGTATTAGGCAGTTGTAGGATTAGCTATAAAGAATGATTTAGCAACACATGGACATCAAGTCTAAGGTGCTTATACATCAACAATAAGTGAGTGGCAGTTTGGTGGGATAGTGTGTCATGCATATTATGTGCCTTATTTAACTATAATGCTAGCAACTAGATATAGCGTATGCAAATGAATGTCTGAATTGTGAGAAGCGGAAGAGGCATAGTAGGCAGAGTCGCATGTTAGCTTCCATCTCTGAAGGAGGAACATTGTATCTAATGTCTTTTTTTTGTCCTTTCAAACGTGGGTTGTCAGATCTGATGGTATCTGACCTCAGTGGCGATCTTGAAGCTTATTGGCTCCAGAACTCTGACTTCTCCCCTACCCGTAATTCCTTAGGCTGTACCTCAGATCTTGTTTGCCGTTTGAACAGCAAGTATATGCACAAGAACTCTTGTCAGCTGTAGGTTTCCATCTTATTTTCTTATTGCAGCTCCTCTCCTACCATGAGAGTTTTTCTCTCTCCATTTTCTATTTTACTTTTTCTCTTTGACAACAGATTGTTCCAGACAAATTGGTTCTGAAAATCATTCATCAAGGTTACAGATGACAGTGAGAGGAAATTCCCTCTTTCCATGGGGTCATTCCTTATCCTCCAGATCTGACGCTTTTGTGTCCATCTGTTCTTCATCATATGCTGCCCCAAGGAGTGATAGAACCAGTTCCTCCTTCCCAGGTGGAGAAGGGTTTTATACAAGGATGTTTCTAGTGCTAAAGAAACAAGATGCTTTGAGACCAGTCCTGGATCTTTCTTTTCGAAACATTTTGTGATGGTACCCAAATTCAAAACAATGTTACTTACCTCTCACTACCTCTTCTTCTTTTAAGTGTCCTGGTAACACTAGACTTAAAAGATGCTTATCATTCCATCCTATTCATCCAGAGTTCAGGCATTTTTTAAGGTCTTGTATGTCTGGATTACAGTATCAGTTATTTCCTATACCGTTTGCACTATCCACTTCACAGAGAATGTTCACAAAGTATCTAGCTCCAGTTCGAGTTCATTGCAGGTTGCACGGCATCCACATTCTCCGTATTTACATGACTTGCTTATCTTTACAAAGTGTTGGATGAGAGATTCTTAAACAAGCTAAGATTCCAGCAGAACATTCAAATATCTTTCTTCACTCCTTCACACAGGATTGTTTTCCTGGGATGTCAACTAGGCACCTCAGTTCAAAGAGCTTTTGTTCCGTAGGAAAAAAATAGACCTTTATTTAGATCTAGTCATAGGTTTTCCACTCAGACTTTGGTCACTGCAAGGGACAATATCTCAGGAGTTTGGATCTCACTGCATCTATAATTCGCATTATACCCCTGGGAAGACACCACATAAGAAAGGTACACTGGTATTTAAAATCTCTTTGGTCACAGTTTCAGCATCCTTTATCTTTTCAAATCCTTGTCCTTGATTTGTCAGAAGAGAAATATTTTGGTGGTGACAACAGATATCCCATCTGCTTGTCCAGCAATTAGACCCTTACTCCAATACTCTCTTCCAAATCATCCCTTTTCTCAAATAATAAACAACTGCTTACCATCTACAAACTACAAAAGGCTGTTGGGGTCAGTATCTATTTCAATAGTGTAGCTAGAACTTGAAAATAAAATTACTCTTTTTGACCCATTACTAAAAGACTTCCTCTCTACCTCCTGGCTTTGTCCATTCTCCTCATCTGGGACATAGGTTCATAGGTTCATACTAGGCTATCTGCCCAAGGGCATTTATAAGCCTAGCCCAGAGTTTTGTGGCTTTCGCCACCCCTTTAGTTTGAAGGATACTATGCCCATTATTTTGCTGTGCCTCTGTCAAGCAGTGACACTGAGGTAATCCCTGGGATATACCTGCGATCTCCCATCCATTGGTCAAGATTTCTCTTGAACAAAGCCAGCGAGGTGCTCTGCCTCACATGTACCGGGATTTTGTTCCACAGCATAGGGAGTCTCTGGGTGATGAATCTGTCCCTCCAGCACGTCCTATTAATAACCGTGTTAAGGTTTAAGTCTCTTGCCCTTGTAGTTCTGATGGATTTAGATTTTTTGAGGTGAAGCATGTTCATCAATTCCGGGTTGGACATGGCCTTGTATGTCAGGCACAGGTCACCTCTGAGCAGACGGTAAGCGACTGAATAGAGCTGGAGTTCCTTCAGTCGGGCAGCATAAGACATATTTTTGAGACCCTTTATCCTTTTCGTGAGGAACTTTTGGAGCCTTTCCAATTGCTGCAGGTGTCGGGTCAGATACATTCCGAATGGGGCATTGTACTCAATCATTGGTCTGATGAGTGATGAGTACAGGGCATGGATGACCTCCCTTGATCTAGATGTGAATCCCTTCATGATCAGGTGGGCGATGTAGAAGGTCTTCCTAACTACTTTGGCAACGTGAGTGTCAAAAGAAAGGTTACTGTCAACCTGGGTCCCCAGATCCCTGATAACCTCTTCTGTGCTTAGTGGATTGCCACCTATATGGTAGCTAGGGGTAACCTTGTTTTTCCCGAAGGGTATGACTATGCATTTTTTGGCGTTTAACTTTAGGCCATGGCTCTGGCACCAGTTATCCGTTTCTATAAGACCCCTCTGAAGGATATCTGTGTCAGATGTGTTCTCGACTATGGCGCCCAGTTTGCAGTCATCTGCAAACTTTGCCAGCCATAATCCTCCTGTGTTTGCTTGTACTTCTGAAAAGTAGATGCCGAACAAGAGTGGGCCCAGGACTGAGCCCTGTGGGACACCACTTGTGACAGGCTTTGAGTCTGACATGGCGCCAGCAACTCTGACCCTGTGGGTTCTGTCACTTAGCCAGTTTGCAACCCATCTTGTGACGTATGGGTTTACATTTAAGCTGATGAGTTTTTCAATGATACCTGAGTGGGGTATTGTGTCAAAATCCTTTGCCAGGTCAAGGTAGGCTGTGTGGACTGCCTTGCCCTCATCAATGGCCTTGGTGACTGTTTCGAAAAAGTCAACCAAGTTTAAAAGGCATGATCTGCCTTTGACAAAGCCAAACTGGGTTGGATCCAATGTCTGCAAGTCCCCTATGTCATTATTTATGAGATCCATTATGATCCTTTCCATAGCTTTGCAGACCAGGCTTGTCAAGTTGATGGGACGGTAATTTCCAGGGTCGGTGGAGGCACCGCCTTTGTGAAGTGGGACCACAGTTGCCGTACGCCACTCCTTGGGTACGTATCCTGAGGTGAGGCTAAGATTAAACAGCTGCCCTAACTACGGGTTTAGTTCCTCATTGAGTTCGTGGAGCACACAACCGAGGACACCATCTGGTCCCATGGATGCTGTGTTTTTCGCCTTAGAGAGAGCAGTTCTCACCTGAGCGTTTGAGATGTTTGGGGGGCTACAATCCTCTGGTATAGATATCTCTCCTTTTGGGGGGGAGGGGGGAAGAAATTTGCATTGAATCTGTCAGCCAGTATGTTGGCAATGTCTGTAGGTTCAGTGATTTTTACATCATTTTGAACTAATTCTGAGCATATCTGGGAGTTTCCTCCCAGGTTTCTAACATAGCTAAAAAAGGCCTTATGATTGTCTTTTGAGTCCTTAGAGACTTTTCTCTCAAAATTTGCCTTGGATGATTTTATGAGAGATCTTAGTTTTTTACTTATAATGATCAAGACTGTCTTCCCTTTTGGGGATTTTGCTCTATCTTGTAGTAGCTTCCTCCTTTTGTTGTAGAGCTTGTTTATGGCTGGGGTCCACCAGACTGGACGCTTGCCTTTGGTACAAAGAGTCTTTGTTTTGTTTGGGATTGCCTGATCCATGCAGTCCTGTAGGTGCTGGTAGAAGGCATTTGTAAGTGATTCAGCGACTAGAGTAATGGTTTCCACAGGCTCGGGGGCCTTGAAAGAGACCACACTAGTCTTTAGAAGTGTGAAGTCGGCTTTTGAGATGTTCTTCACTGTGGTCTTTTTTATCTGGGGTGGGGGCGGGATGTGGACTTCCAGTGAGATTAGTTTATGATCTGATCTCACCAGTGAGGGGTATACTTCCGGTGTTGAACATTGTGACCCCATATTCGTGATGATGAGATCTAGTATGTTTTCTCCTCTTGTGGGGATGGTGACTAGTTGTTCCATGGCATTTGAGTTTATGAACTCTAGGAACCCTTGGGCTAGAGTGTTGGGGCTTGAGTAGTGATCCCAGTCTATATTCGGGTAGTTGAAATTACCTAGTATGATGGTGTTTGGAGATACATTTATCCCCTCCAGTGTTTTCAGGAAAGCTATGTGAGGTTCCTGAGTTTGGGAGGGAGGCCTGTAACATGCTACAAATTGCAGAGCAGTCTTGCCTATGGTTAATTGCACCTGGATGGTCTCCGATGCATAACCTTGAGGTGTGGGTGTCCTTGAAGAATATGGACACCCCCCCCCTCCTTTCTTGGTGTTGTCCGGATTTTGGGGCCGGAACACATGATATGAGGTAAAACCTGATAGTGCCAGGGTGCTCTCAGGAGCCTTGAACCAGGTTTCAGTCACAGCACAGACATCGATGTTCTCCACACTGAGAAGGGCTTCGAGTGCGTGCATCTTGAGGTTGAGACTTCTGGCATTGAGCAGCATTACCATTAGTTTTTTTCCTTTTTTGTGTTCTAGGGTGGTAGGTTTAGAATTTGAGCCTTGCCTAAAAAAGGCACTATGGGGGTGGCAAGAGCCTTTGCCAATATCCGGAAGCCCAGGGGTGACAGGTGCAAGCCGTCCCTTGCGAAGCAGCGTGGCTTGTCTCAGACACCCTTCATCCCCTTTCTTATACCTCCTTTTAAAGCACTAAATTACATAACTTGCTTATCTCCTTCCAATACCTCACTTTATTGTACTTCTTAAAATACTATATCTACTTCTAATTAGCACAACAAAATTGCTATTCCAGCACTACTTCTCTATTAGCACTCAAACTTGTTTATCTCTTCTAATAAATTACTCTGTTGTATGTCATAAATTCCTCCTACCTCTCTTATATACTACCCTTCTATCTGTAAAGGCTTAGTACAAGATTTGTAAATTAATGTTTGTGAATATCCTTGCAGATTTCATTATATTGACTATTATGCTATGTATTCACTGAAACTGCATTATAAAATCTATTATTTTAACTACTCATTGCATTAAATATGGTACCTTGGAGCTTTTCACCCTGGACCTACACTGAAAAAGGGCACTTGTTTCCAGTCGGACTTTCCCAGTAAACAAATGTCTATAAATAAATAAATAAATAAATATCCTTAAATCCAGGTCTCCTCTTCTCGTCCCTGCTGCAAAGCAGTCGGTCAGCACAGACACTTCAGTCTTTGCATAGGAAGCAGTTTCAAGAGGGATAAAAGTGAAGGGGATGTGGCACACCAAGTACAGACACAAACACATAAATATCAAGGAGTTGCTTGCCTTGATCAGGGTACTCAACTCTCTGATCCATCTTTGGTCCCTGGGACATCTTCAAGTGGTTACAACCAATGCCACAGTCATGTAGTACATCAACAATTAAGGGGGAACCAAGTTGTATCCCCTATGTAGTCTAGCCATGTTAGCTTGGGATATAGCTTCACAGCACAGTCTTACTCTACAAGCATCCTACATTCTGTCGGCCAACAATTGTGTGGCAGACAAGCTGAGTAGGACTTGGTCAGACCCTCATGAATGGAAACTAGATCAGGAGGTCTTCCAAGATTTGATCCATCTGTGGATAATTCCTCAGGTAGATCTCTTTGCCTCACCTCTGAACAATCAACAGGCAAGAAGGGTAGTGGAGTTGCAAGTTCTTATGGTAAGTCAACCTGATCTCATTTTCCATTGGGACAGGATTTCTTTGAGAACTAATTATTTTATGCCTAAAGTGATATCTGAGTTTACTTTAAGCCAAAGTATCCATCTCTCTGTTTTCTTTCCTGAACCTAAAAATGAGGGAGAAAGGACAACCCATACCTTGGATGTCCCCAGACAACTCAGACACTATCTTGAAAGAACTAAATCTTTCAGATCTTCACATCAATTGTTCAGTTCTTGTGAAAGTAAGAATAAGGGACAACCTGTGTCAAAGCAGACTATTTTCAAATGTTTGTCTAAGGCTATTACCTTTTGCTGTACTCTTCATAACAAAACTCTTCCGGGCATGGTCAAGGCACACTCTACCACGGCCTTGGCTTCATCTATGGCTGTTTGGAAAGGGTTGGATTCCAAAGGTATTCTAGAAGCAGCAACTTTGTTCACACACAGACATTTACAAGGCCTTACAATCTTGATTCCTTGTCTAAGTCCAGATTAGGGTTTGCTAGGTCCATTCTCCAAGTGCTCTTGGACCCTTCCATTTCCATTTCACAAATGTAAGCTAGGATAATGTAACCATATAGCTAAAGCTACTGCAACAGTGATCAGTTTGATGAACATTATATTTTCCATAACAGTAGATATTCAAATGATCACTACTGCAGTAGCTTCTCCCTCCTTCCTATTTCCCCTTATATTGTGTGTATGTTTTTAATGCCAGGTTGTGGACATTTACCTTTTGTTGTTCCCAGCATTGTTATTTCAGGGCTCAGCCTCCCTCTCTCTCTGCTAACAAGAAAGCTGTGAAGGGTTTCACACCCAAACTTCTCCTTTAATCAGCTTAGCTCAAGCTGTCTCACAGTTTGGGCATGTAGAAGGTGCCCTGAAGCTTTATAAGTTGGGCAGCTGTTATATCTAACCCATATAGCTAAGGGTCCTGCAGTAGTGATCATTCAAACATCTACTGTTATGGTAAGCTCAATTTACATAACTGTACTTTATATCAAGTCTGTGGCTGGTATTCCAAAGTTAAGGGTGTCTTGCATAGATTTATATGGAGGGTAGGATCTCCTCACAAATTTTCTTCAACGTTAATGTTTTATTATAAGAGAAGGTATAGGATGGGTGACCCAGAATTATTTTCCTTAGCATATATTTGATTTAATTATTTAAATTTGAATGTATTGATCAATGACAGTCACCCTTTTGTCTGGTTTTAGCTGCAAGGTTTGTCTTTTTATGTTTTTAATACTTTTATTAAATTATCACTTAAGGTGCAGACAATATACATATATAGAAAAGAAAACAAACCATGTTAACATGTTCACAGTTACAAATATTGTACGTCACATACATGCTTTTATACAGTTGCCATCAATTTAACATTACATAAATTGCTCAATTTCTGCCTTCCCTTAAACTTTACTCCTCGTCCAAATCATTATTTTCCATGTATTGTTCCCACAATTTCCATTTTTTTTCTATGTAGTTTGCTCCTACCCTTTTCTAGATATCGCATTTCCATTTTTTTTATCTGTGTAAAATCTTCACTGCTTTAAGGACAGTTGGTTTAAACTTTGATTTCCATTTTCTAGAAATTGCTTTCTTGACAGCCACTAGAATTAAACTTAACAAGGCCTTACTCTGTCTAGGCAATTAATATCTTGTGTCCCAGTTCAAAAAATCATTTCCTTACATCCATTTGCTTACCCAGTATTTCTAACAAAGTACTCTGTAGGGAATTTTTTTAAAGTCTGCCAACTCATTACACTCACACAAAAAACATATGCTCCCAGTTCACACCTCCAAAATTTGTCACTTATCTGAAGAAAATTTCTTTGGAGTCTGCTTGGGGTATAAAATACCTATGCAAAATTTCTAAGCAAAAATTCAAAATCTTCTATACTTATTTGGGAGTCATAGTTATGTCCTCCCAATGTTTTCTTATGAATCACTTATCCAGTCTGTTTTATCAATCTTTAAACAAAACAGAAAGGTCCAAACCAGTAAAGATGAATTAGAAGAAGCACACCATAATCCACTAGAATTCATTTATTTAGCGCTTTCGTTTTTTAGTAAAAAATGTCATCAGAATAAAATACATCAACCCACTGACCCAACTTATATTCCTACACTTAATTAACATAATTGAATAATTCATTGCAACAATAATTACCTAAAAGGTGTATACCCCTTAAAAACATAATTCCATAATATTATGTCTTTCCCTATATACACACACACTAATATAAAGATAGACAAATGAATAAATATAATGAACTGATACCACTCAACATATGATACATAAAATATTGTTTACATAAAACCTTCAGCTTTGAGCCTAAGAATGGAACTTATAGAAATGGTACTATTCAAACCTGGTTGTTCGGTGGCATTAGATCTCATTTGCCATCTTAGTTCCCTTAATTCTAAAAAAATCATTGAGCGGGCCACCTCTGTTCCCCAATGTTACTTGCTCTAGGACTGTAAACTTAAAGCTATGTCTTCCCTATATAAAAACTTGGGCACATATTACATAAGGCAAGGTAGACTACTGCCTTACTACTGCAAGAAGATTTTTTTTTATGGACATGCTTACCATAATTGGGTATTACTATCTCAGCGCCTTGTATGATGTATTTACATTGTAGGCAGAAGCCACATTTAAACATTTTTCTCAATCTTTACTAACCTCCTGTTATTGATTCCTGTAGGTATCATGTAGTATTTTACATGCCTACTAATTATTGGTTCCCTATTAGAAGACCGAAGATGCATTCATTCGAATGCATCTTGGTTGAACTCAAAAGCCTGAAACGGCAAAATATCGAAGGGGGTTTTAAGAAAATTCTTTCCCTGGGAAAGAATTTGCTTGGCCACTTCATTACTTTGCCATTTTTGGCACTGTAGTGCAGTCTCGGAGTTGGTACATTTAAGTAGGGGGGGGTGTGTGGGGTGCAGACTCTCCCATCGGGGGGGTGGGGGGCCTAAGCCCCCGACTTAATGTAATCTTTAAAGTGCTTTTTATTTATTTATTTGGAGCAGCGATTTTTTTTTTTCCCTAGGAAAAAAATCGCTGTTCTGACCGTTCTAAATTGTAAGCTTTCGCTTACATAGGGTTGATTAATCACCATTCGCTTTTTTAAGGCTCGGTGAGCTAATATAGACCATAATTATCATAGGTTCATAGGGAAGTACTAGGCTAGCTGCCCTTACAGGCCCTTTTAAGTTTAGCCAGTTCCTTTTTTTTTAATTAAACAAGAACCATCTTTATTAAATTATCACTTAATGACATAAGCAATAATACATCTATATAAATGAAAACAAACTGCACTGACATAATTTCAGTTGCAAACATTACACATCACTTATAATATTTCTAGTCACTGTTAATCAAATGTTACATAGCTCATTCAAATCCTATCTTCTTTTAAACCTCATTCCTAGTTTGCATGTTTTGTTCCCACAATTTCCATTTTTTTTCTGTGTAACTTGCTCCTACCCTTTTCTAAATATCCCATTTCCAGTTGTTTCATTTCCGTTACTATATTCACTACTTCTAGTACAATTGGTTTAGACTTTTATTTCCATTTCCTAGTAATTGCTTTTTTGGCAGCCACCATAGTTAGACTCAGCAAGGCCTTACTATGTCTAGGCATTTCCGATTCTGTATCATAGCTCAAAAAAAAAATTTCCTTAGTCATACCAATTTGCTCACCCAGTATTTCTGATAGAGTAGTTGGAAGGGAGATTTTAAAGTTTGTCAATTCATTACTCTCCCAGAAAATGTTTCCATTTACTCCTCTCTTCCCTGCCAAGTTCCCTTTTTTTGTGTGAAATAACCTATCCCATTTGGTTATAGATCGGCCTTACCCATGCCATGGTCGAGAATTCTATAATTACCCCCAATGGGAATAACTGGGATCATACCAAAGATAATTTGTGGGGATCCATGCATGGCATAAAGCATTTAGGAGCTGCATCTGTCCATTGGTAGTAGAGGGAGCAGTCCTGGGGTAAATCTGGTGTTTCCCATCCATAAATCTAGTTTGCACTTGAAAACAGACAGGGATGAACTTTTTTATGTGGATGGGGAGTCTGTTCTATAGTGGTGGTATCATCTATGAAATATACCTGTCCCTCCAAACCATTCTGTTAATGGTGCATAAGAGATTCATATCCCTAGGCTGAATATTTCTGATGACATTTGTCTTGAGAATGTGCAGTAAACCCATCAGTAATATTTGAGGATGCTTTGTACGTCAGACATAGGTCAGCTCTTAGCAGTCTGTAGGATACCAAGCATAGCGACATGGCTTTGAATCAGTCCTTTTAGGACATGTTATTTAGACCTTGTATACTTTTAGTAAGGTATTTCTGTGGAGATTCCAGTTGTATGCATCTATACAGATACATGCCAAAAGGGGCATTGTGTATATATATATATATATATATATATATACACACACACATATATATATATATATATATATATATATATATATATATATATATATGTGTACACACACACACACACACATATATATATATATATATATATATATATATATATATATATATATATATAAAAGGATTGGCCTAATAAGGATTGAGTAAAGGGGGACAATGACATGCCTAGATCTAGATTCAATCCTTTTGTTTATAAGCTGTGTAATATAGAAGGACTTTCTTACAGCAATAGATACATGTTGGACAAATGTTAGGTCACTGTTCACATAAGTTTCCAAAGCCCAAACAACTGGGTCAGCTGTTAGGGGCATATTGTCAATATAGTATTTCCCTGGGTTAGATGACTTCCATAGGATGCAATAATGTATTTTTTGGCATTTAGTTTCAGACCATGATTTTGACACCAGTTATTTATTTGAGGAAAACCTTCATGCAGGATGGCCAAGTTATTTGGGGATTCAATGACTGCTCCTAGCTTGTAGTCATCTGCAAACTTAGTCAGCCAGTGCTCTTTTATATTGGCTTTTACTTCAGAAAAGTAGATGACAAACAGGAGAGGTCCCAACACAGAGCCTGGGGGACTCCACTGGTGACTGGTGTCTTTGTGGAGGTAAATTCTCCTATTTTGATTTTCTGCTACCTATCTGTGAGCCATTTGGCAGTCCTGTGGGTGACATGGGAGTTTATTCCCAGTTTATTTAGCTTTCTACTATGTCTGATTGAGGAATTGTGTTAAAAGCTTTGACCATGTCAAGGTATGCACCACATCTAATGCACAAGTCCGGCGATAACTTTGGTAATACCAATATCCTGCAACAGTTAGTCCATTTTTCTAACAGGGGTACAAGCATCTTTGAGCTTGTACTCCCAAATATGAGGGAGCGATGTTTCTCATCCAATATAATGTCCTTGCTCAACAGATCTGACCATAAGGCAATATTGCTTTAAATAAAAATTAAATTCAGGGACTCTGTGCAACTAAAAACCCTTAGAAACTATTCCAAAGCTAACCTCTCTCTACTAAGCAACATCTTGGCTAAATTCCAAAATCCCCAAACCCATTAAACACCATAGTATATGCTGAGCTACTTTTAAAATCCCTGTACCACCATATTGATAAAAGTATAAACCAAGCTCAATTGTATTAAAAACAAACTCAAAAGAAAAGCCACCCTAGTGGAATCACAGTATGAATTGGTTATACAATAAATGAGAAAAAAATCTTGATCAAGCATAAGAGGAACAAAGGCCAACATACTAAAAAAACCCTGACCAAAAAAACAGGCAGCCAAGAGGGTCAATTAATACTTCAGATAGTAAAGTTGAAGGAAAAAATAACTTCTCAGGCAAAGAACAACCACAAAGCTTTCTATAGCTCTGTCTGTTACCTTAAGGGAAATATGCAACAAAACATCTTAAATGGCATCACTCACACTGAACCATTGTCATCCTTTTGGCTGATAGGTTCAGCTCAAATTTCATTTCTCCACCCTCTCTCCCCCTGATAGTCTAAAGTAAATACTACATACCATAATCTCCCCACCCATTACTAAGGAACAAGTCTTCATTGCACTTTCCAAGGCCAAAAACACTGCATCATTGGGCCTCAGTAACATCCCGGGATGTATACTAAATAGCATGGAACATGGTCTGTCTGGTCCACTTAAATCACTTTTCAACTGGAACCTACAGTCAGGTTTTGTACTCAAGGAATGGAAGATGGCTACAGTCATTCCCTGCCAAGGAGCCCCAACCACCAATCTGGGTAATTACAGGCCGATAAGTCTGACCAGCCTCATATATAAGGCCATGGAACGAATCATCCTGAACATGATAAATGAGAACATAGGTAAACTGCAAGCACTGCACACATCACAGTTTGGCTTTGTTAAAGGATGGTCATGCCTACTAAGTCTTGTGGACTTCTTTGAAAGGGTCACCAAACCAGTAGGTGAGGGCAAGACAGTGTAAGGCTTTTGATACAATACCCTACTCAGGCATTACAGACAAGCTCACTAAATTAGGTATAAACCCTTTTATCACCTGCTGGATATCCAGCTGGATCACTGATAGGACTCAGGAGGTCAAAATAAGTGAGGCCACCTCCACCAAGAGGCCAGTCATTAGCAGTGTCTCCCCAGAGCTAAGTACTGGGCCCACTCCTTTTTGACATCTATCACTCTGAAGTCAATGCAAAAGCTGAAGGTTTATGGCTGACCAAGATTGCAGATAATTGCAAGATGGGGGTTATCATCGATTTCCATGCAGACACTAGCATTCTTCAGAAGGAATATCTCTGAATAACAAATGATGCCAAAGCCATGGTCTTCAACACAATGCAAAGAAATGCATAATTGTACCCTTTGGGAAGTCAACCATGCCAGCTAATTACCATGTTGATAACATGCCCCTATGATTCGACCTAGTCGTCAGGGATCTGGCTACTCACATAGACAGTAGCCTTACCTTCGACCACCATGTGGCTACATTGGTGAGGAAATCCTTTTATGTTGCGCAACTTATAAGTAAAGGCATGGCATCTAGGTCCAAAGAGGTCATTATCCCACTGTACTCTGCCCTTATCAGACCAATCATAGAGTACAATGCTCCCCTTGGTATGTACCTGACCAGACATATGCACCAACTAGTCACCGCAAAGGTTCCTTACAAAAAGAATATAAGATGCAACACACCTGCCTGATATAGAGTGGCTTAAAGCCCTTTCCCTTTACTCAGTCTCCTATACATTGCTGAGGGGTGATCTGTGTTTGGCTTACAAGCCATCTGTAAATCCCACACTTATGAATGTCCTGCATATTCGTAAGCCAAACAGTTCCAGAAATACAAGGTCTAAGGACCTGAATTTTGCCTGTGACTTAAAGGAAACATGCTGGAGAGAGAGTTATTTGTCCCAGAGACTGCTCCTCCCATGGAACAGGCTTTCCATTCATGTGAAGCTGAGTTCATCTATTACCCAACCAGTGGATGAGAATAGAAAATTTACACCGGGCCTGACACCTTTGTCCCTTATAGACTGGCCCTCAATGTCCTTTTTGGATGCAGGCTGTCATTATTCTTTTGGAAAAACTCAGCTAGGCTTAAAAGGACTCCCAGGTCATTAACCTATTAGCAATCTGTGAATCATTAATCAAGTGTTTGGAGGTTCCCTGTGTCCTGATTGATTAATTTCTTGATAGGTCTTTCCATGAATTTGCATATGAGGCTGATCAGATTTATGAGTCTGTATTTGGAAACACCTTTGACATTCTTTTAGCTATTATAGACATAAACACTTTATAATCATGGTTTAAAATTGAAATGGTCCTGTATGAAGCTGGGTCTGATGAGTTTTTACTGTCTTTAGGTATTACAGCCACCACAGCTTTCTTCAAAGATGTTGGTGCTTCCCCTCATTTTAAAATACTCTTAAGCAAAATTTTCCAGATCACTTTTTTCCCCTCCTATCTTCCAAACTTCCACAAGAATACCATCTATTCCTGGAGACTTACATGCAGATGTATTATATGTCACCATTTGTATCTCATTTCCTCATTTTTTAACTGTTAAATCTTGAGCCTTATCTACCTCTAACCTTGGCATACTTAAGTCTTCCTTAAGTATTTCCATTTGATGATCACCAGAAAGCTTAATAACTGCTTTATAGGTGATAGTTTGGAATCTATATTCTGATCCTGATGAGAGTAGGAGCAGAGTGCATTGATCCCTGACTCTTTCTGGTTGGAGAGTAAGTGTCTGTCCTTAACATACCTGATTGGTCTGGTTGCTATTAGAGGCATCTACCAGAAAAAGGCTACATGCCTGCAGACCCTTGCATCATCTGGGAAAAGACTGTGGATCACCAAATGGGCCAGATGAGAGAAGAAGCAAAGGAGTATTGTATCCCAACAGAGTGAAGCATTGAAACCAGCATTAGTAGTAGCCAGGCAGTAGACATTCATGCGATTCCCCACTTTTCATCATTTTTGACATGCTGTCTTTATTTTTTAGTAAGTACTGCTTGATTTCTTTCTAACTTCAGAATGCCTGCCTAAATACTTCATCCTTAAATTATCAGGGTCTACGTATTAGTTTCCCCTCAAATGTTTGCAGTGCTCTGTACAGACTCGGACACCTTAAGTGACATTTTTTCTGTAAAAGAAATATATAAGGAAACAGCTCCAGTACTTAGTAATATTGACCATCTCTCCTGGCATGTCTAAAGATCAGTTCCCTGTGCTTTTTCCTATTAACCTGGTGAACTTGGGTATTCTGAGGCAGTGTAGCAACTGCCTCATATACACAGACAACCCTCTCCTCTTACCTTCCAACACTCAGACTTGTGAGAGATGCACTTGTATATCCAAACTGGAAGCCACACACTCTCAAGCCAAGACCGGAATAGCTGGTCAAGAAGAGAAAGTCAACAACTGCACCACACCACATGCAACACACAGCCCTCCAGAACACCCACCATCACAGCTCTCACATAAAAACACAAACCACACTCCCACTTTTGCGGAGGCTCTCAGTAGAAATCTACCCAAACAGCAGAGACCTCCAAGGCAGAAACGCATTCAACCACCACAACACAGCACAAACCACAAGACACATAGTTCACCTACACAGTGTATCCCTCAACCTAAGCCCCTAAGGCAAAACAGCTTGCCCAATACACTAATCATAGGTGACTCAATAGTGAAGCACATTGATGTCCCACTCACTAGGTTGAATAAGGAGAAGGTAACAGTTAGCTATCTATCAGGTGCCAGAATCTGACACATAACACGCACTCAGGTCACTCCACAACAAGTGCAAGTATGACTCTGTCACTGTGCATGTGGGTGTGAATGACCTGAGATGCACCTTCCTGGACTACATGAAAAGAGACACGGAGGAGCTCTCGGATTATGTGACCTAGGCAGGTATGACCCTCGCCCTGAGCAGCATCCTACCATCGCCCAAAATGATACTGCAGTACAAGCAAAAAATGATTGACTTCAACAATTGGCTAAGTTTCTGGTGTCATTCTAAGGGGATCCAGTATCTGTCTGCTTGTGATGACATGATTGACAGACCTCGATGCTTTGCCAGAGATGGCCTGCATATGTCACCCGTGGGTTTCCGGATACTGGCTAAGGCTCTTGCCACCCCTATAGTGCCTTTTTTAGGTGATATTCCAAAGACCAAATTACCACTGTAACAGCTATAAATAAATGCAATCTGAGGGTCATGCTGCTCAGTGCTAGAAGTCTAAATCTCAAGATGCACTTGCTCAAAGCACTCCTCAAAATGGAGAACATCGACATTTGTGCTGTAATGGAGACCTGGTTTAAAGCACCCCAGCTCTACCAGACTATAACTCATTCCACATCTTTTGGTCCCAGAACATGGACCGAACCTCCAAAGGTGGTGGTGTCTCCATATTCATAAAGGATATGCACACCTCCAGACTAGTAGCCCAGCATAACGCATTTGAGATACTTCAGGTACAACTAGCATTGGGTAAGATGGCAATTCACGTCATAGCCTGCTATATGTCCCCAACCATGTCTCAAGACACTCGCTCCACATTCCTAAGCACCCTGGAAACTATTAGGGTCCAACCCAACACTGTCATACTAGGTGACTTCAACTACCTCTCCATCAACTGGGAAAACCACTCATGCACCAATACACTGGCCCAATGCTTCCTGGAATTCATCAGTTCCAATGCCCTGGACCAGCTCATTCTTACCCCCACTAGAGGAAGCAACATCCTTGACCTGGTTATTACTAACATGGGCAACCGTTGCTCTACACCAATAGTCAATTCCTCCCTGGTTAGATCCGAACACAAACTAATCACCATGGAAATCCACATCTCACTCACACCCCTTGCAAAGATAACCACCATGAAAAACTTCTCCAAAGCTGACTTTGGACTCCTAAAAACAGAGGTGGCTAACTTCATGGCACCCATTTTAATGGAAAATAGATGTATGACTGCCAAATCATACATCAATGCACTGTACGAACATGTACATAAATGCATGGAACTAGCCATACCCAACAGAATCAAGACACTCTCCTCCAAAAAAAGGAAGCCAATCTTGTGGTTCTCTGCCATTAATAAACTCTACAACAGAAGGAAGAAACTATTGCAGAAAAAAGGTAAAGTCCCAAGATTGGAAAAACTCCCTTATTAGCTTCAAGAAAAAGCTGAGATCCCTCATCAAAACATCTAAAGCCAGCTATGAAGGCAGAATTGTGGCAGACACTAAAAACAACCACAAAGCCTTCTACAATTATATCAAGGATCTCCACGGCAATACCCAGGTTTGCTCTGAGTTACTGCACAATGTTACCTCCTGTACTGACCCAACAAATATTGCCAACATACTGGCCAACAGATTCAGTGCCAACCTTACCCCCCCAAAGGACCAATCACAATATTGGAGGAATGCCAGGCACCCAGCATTATTGCAGCACAGGTTAAAGCTGCATTGTCCAAGGCCAAGAATACAGCTTCCATGGGACTTGACAATATCTCTGGATGTGTTCTACATGAAGTACAAAGTGAACTGGCACATCTATGTGCCCTTTTCAATCACAGCCTCACCTCAGGCTTTGACCCTACCAAATGTATCCACAAAAAGCAAAATTACCCAGGAACAGGTAAAAGGTGCGGTACAAAACTGAAAATTTGAAGTAAAAAACAAGTACCGAACCAACACGGCTTGGTAAAAACCTCTATTTATTAAACAAATTAGAAAGTAATAAAAAGTGAGAACTTTCACGATAACACTATTTCTTTTTCAGACTAATAAACAAGTAGAAAGACATGCGTTTAAAAACAAGGCAGAACCAATCAGCTGTCATATGCAAATCTGATGAAATAATTAAAAGGTACACACACAAACAATGCAACAATTGTAATAAAAACATGGGAAACAGTATGAATAAAATGTTAAGTTTAAAAACAACATTAATCTTTAAGCAGGTGTGTTTTCAAGAAAGGTTTAAGGCTAGAAACACCATTTAAACTAGGCAGTTCTCTGCATTCAAGAGCAAGATCCATTTCTGCTCAGCCCTTTCTGTTTTATTAGATGTATCACCCCATATAATACTAACATCCAAAACCTGGAGTACAAAGAACGTAAAAGTGTGTTCTGAGCCATGCAAACCAATGTGCTATGCTAAGGCATTTCTGTCTTTCTGATTCCTAATGTCTCTATTGTGTTCAAAAATCTGTCCCTACCAAATGGCACACTGCTACAGTCATCCCTCTCCATAAAGGGGAGCGACTGCAGACCCTACGAATTATCGCCCCATTAGTCTGACAAGGCTGATATGTAAGGCTATGGAGTCCATCATCATGGAAGGCTATGGAGTCCATCATCATGGACCTAATTAACAAGGATATAGGGAATCTCCAAACTCTAGATCCCACGCAATTTGGTTTTGTGAAAGGTAGCTCATGCCTGCTCAATCTGGTTGACTTCTCTGAGTCAGTCACCAGCGCTATGGATGAGGGCAAGGCAGTTCATACAGCCTACTTCAATCTGGCCAAGGCCTTTGATACCATTCCCCACCCAGGACTTATTGATAAACTCACCAAACTAGGAATCAACCCCTATATCATTAGGTGGGTTGCAAATTGGCACACAGATAGAACCCACCGTGTGAAAGTAGTGGACTCCAAGTCAGACTGCCGACCAGTCATGAGTGGAGTCCCACAGGGATCAGTCGTGGGTCCTATCCTGTTTCGCATCTACTTCTCAGAAGTCCAGGCCACACGGAGGAACTCTGTCTGACGAGGTTAACAGATTATTTGCAAGCTGAGAGCCATTATTAAATCTCAAAGTGATGTAGACATCGTACAGACAGGCCTCACTGAGACTGATCACTGGTGTCGAAACCATTGCCTTAAGCTTAATGCCAAAAAATGCATCATCATCCCCTTTGTTAAAAACTCAGTTCCCACTAATTACCACATCGATGGGAGCCCACTGAACACTGAAGGCATTATAAGAGATCTGATGACACAGGCTGACAGCAACCTCTCCTTCGACCACCATATTGCCACTGTGGTCAGAAAGTCCTTCTATAAGGCACATTTCATTACCAAGGGTTTTGCATCCAGGAAGAAAGAAGTCATCATCTCTCTTACTCTCTAATCCTTCCTTATTAGGCCAATCGAGTATAATGCTCCATTTGACATGTACCTCACTAGACACATGCAACAGCTGGAAAGGCCACACAAGTACCTCACTAAGAGGATCCTAGGCCTTGTCCTACATGGGCAGACTCAGAAAACTCCAGATATTCTCTGTCTCATATCGTCTACTAAGAGGCGATCTCTGCTTGACTTACAAAGCCATGTCTGACCCAGCTCTGTTAGAAATGCTACATTTAAAGAAATCCCAATCCCTCAGCACCACATGCTCCAGAGACCTCAACCTCATTACCACAATCAGCAGAACATGTTGGAGAGACAGGTTCATAACCCATAGACTGCCCATGCTCTGGAATAGACTTCCCATGCATCTGCCACACAGAGCACCTCACTGGCCCTCTTCAAGAGAAATCTTGATGAGTGGATGGGAAATAGAAATTTCACTCCAGGGATCACTCCAGTAGCTCTACTTGATAGAGGCATGGGGAACTAATGTTGGGTGGCACAAATACCAGGGCACTTCTATGGGCTAGGCATGTAAAAAGGCTCCAGGACCGCTAGCCTAGTACACACCTATGAACCTATGTAGTTTTTCTTGATTTCTACATTCCTCTACAAATTTTCATACAGTTTCCAAAATACCTCTAATGCCACTAATAGTATCTCTGGTTATTTATTTTATTTTATTTTATTATTTATTTATGTATTGTTATAGGCTCCCTAAGTTTTGCAATGATCTTTTGTACCTTCTGTTGCATAAGTCGTCATGCTAAGAGGGTCATTAACTTAGGTCTCTAGATTTTGTGCTGTGGATTTATTATCAAAAAACAGTTTCAAAACTGATGTATATTATCCAGATACTCACTTTTTTTTGTTTAGCACTATGCAGTTGTGCCAGTTTTTGTTCTGAAAGAATCCCCCATTCTACAATACATTAACTTTTGTCAGCTATCTAAATAATTCATATTAATTCTTAACCACATCTTTTTCTTTTGCTTCTTCCCTATTTCTAAACTCCACTTTTATATTATTCCACTCATTAGCTATAACTTCTGAAGAAATTTCTATCTTCTGTAATAATTCTAGAATAATTTTCTTAAATGTCTTCAGAAATCTACCCTCTTTTGTTATATTTTCCCTTCTAGGTCACTCAGATACATCCTTACTGTTGCAAATCAAGTTCCTGTCCCCACCTATAAGTAATATTCCCTACTGAAAGCGGATTATTTTGCCCAAAAGTTGCTTAAGCTCTGTAATAGCAGTTTTAAGTGGAATATAAATTCATGCCAACATAATCCTCCTCCCATGCCAGTAGCCCCTTGCTACCACAAACCTACCATTACTGTCTTTTTCCCTCTTCCGTCTCTTTTGGAGCTCCTCTAGCAATTAGTATAAGTATTCCTCCTATCCTCTGTCCCTGATATTCTGCTGAATATCCATCCCAAAATCCTTTCTTTATCAAATTCACATGCTAACTTCTTTCCAAATCTGTCTCCTGTAGCATTGCTATTTGAGCTCTTCTTAATATAATTCATTACTCTTACCTTTTAGTCTATACCCATGCACCCATTATGATAAGAAGTTATTATTTCCAGCTATTATATACAGCATTTTTTCATGTCTATTTCCAACTTTTGTGTTACATGCAGCCACTAATGTAATGTTTGGCAATTTGATTTTGTATACATGTATCTCGTGTCATCTGCATTTGAACCTGTCACATTTTACAAGATTTTTTTGTTTTAATGAAAACCCTCAAACAATAAAACAGACACTGCCAGAATACCCCCATAAACTATTAACTTAAACATACAAAACTGTGTACGTCTTCAAATAATGAAGTTTAACTTTCCTGATGGGAACAATTTTCCCAATTCAAGAGCTGCACACACTGGCATAGCTTAACCTAACATTAAAGTTATCCATGCTAAGACTCTTGTTACAGCCTCTGCTCCTATTTACACTAATTGCTGTCTTGTCTGGTCTTGTGTTATCTTCATTGCCCTCATAGATGTGAGAAACAGCTTGTATGTTTTCAGAAAACATTTATCTTTAGCCTTAAAAAGTGTTCTGATTTTTATTTCTTTCCCCTATAGTCAGCTTGTCTTCATGGAAATGCAAATACCAAATGTACAACTTTGGAAACATCTCAACTTATAATGAACATTTATTTGCCAAAGGAAAACTTTTCATTGCCTTTAGTTTCCTTCTAATTATTCATTTACATAAAAAAGTTATTAGATTAAACTAAAGGCCTTAATCTCGACACTGACCTTGCAAAAATAAGAGAACATATCACCTCTACATATGTTATAATCTATGTACTTTTACATCCCATTCCAACTCAACAGTTCAAGATTACAATATATTAACTTAAACATGCTTTTGTATAGTGTTTTCCTTTTTTTGTATTGTAATGCCCACATTTCATAAAACCAAAAAGAAGAAAAAGGGCACTTGTTTACTTTAGTTTCTGTAGCACATAAATCATGCTATTTGTATTCTGAAATGTCCCATACAAAAATTGTTTTACTCACATTTACTTTCTTTCTTCCTTCTCCCATTCAGTGTCCTTCCAAACATTTATGGCATAAAGTGGGGCATATGTGTTTCAGTCCCCCACAAGTTTAACAAAGTCAACAACATCGTTTTCACTTTCCACCTGACAAAAAAGTGATCTTTACACGTTTTCCAATAAAGCTATATGTGATTTATGCTTTATACTCTCACATTTATTCACTAATTTCAATGCTGCTGATAATCTTCCTATTCATCTGCATCTCCCAACCCCCTCACTCTGGTTTGGGTCCAATGTAGTCCTGTTTCTTTTAGTCACCTCCTGTGCTTTTTCCTGTCTCTCAAGCATTTTCCTGTAGAACATTGGAAAAGGTTGTACTGGCAAAGTCTCTATAAGCTTTATTGTCAGAAAAATGAGAAGTAGAGTTCCTTTCTTTTTATGGCTCACCTTTTGTAGGAAAAGGTGTAAAGATCACTTTAGTCTGTACTAAATCAAAAAAAAATACTTTGATCCTCCAGGATAAAATATTCTGAAGACAGCTGGGTACAGCAGCTTACATCTCACACCTGCCTCTCAACATTCCCTAATTGCTGGGATAAATTTGCTTCTCTTCTGCCTGGTGTGCAGTGAATAATCAATCTCACTTTCATTCTTACCAGGATGGCTTCGGATCCAATCCTCTGGTCTGACTCGAGCTTTATACTCAAGCTCGAGGTCTTCCACTAGCTCGTGGTTAAATCCTAACCCAGCATGCAGTAGGAAAGCTTCCCAGATCTCGTTTGCCTCTAAACAAGATTGGGTGCTCATTCTACTGGCTCTGGCTAAGTATACTGTTTATTATAGTCACTATTGTTGGGAATTACCTATTTTTCGCTATTATTGAACTAAATAGTTAGCTGTGTTCTAGTTAGTTATTTCTGCTTTGTGGTGACTGTTTTTTTCTGCTGTTTGGCCATCATCTTGTATCTAGGCATTATTTCCCCTATCCCTTCTTCCGTCTTAAGACTTTTATTAGCTCGTTTAAGTTAGAGGGCTCTTCCGCTTGTTTTTCTCTTTCAGGAACCTTGGTAAGGACAGTTCATTTACGTTAGAGAACTGCCTTATCCTTAACCCATTTATGTTAGCGGGCTATCTCTTTTCCCTTCAGTCTCCTTGACATAGCCCATTTAAGTTAGAGGGCTGTACCCTCCTTTCATCTTCTGTATCTGTTAAAATTGTTGTTGTTAAAAAAAAAAAAGAAAAAAACTTTTGTAGTTAATTTCCCTTTTTATTGTTCCCTTTTCAAGAACTCCCTTCTCAACCCTGAAACTAATAACGCATGTCCAAACCCAGAGAAACACCCTCTGAGATAGCCTCCCTCTTTAACACCTACTTCAAGGACACCATCAAAAAACTTACTACCACCTTCCCACCAAATATAACTGACCCATCAGGATTTTCATCTGTACATTCCCCTTCAAATCCTCTACCTGCTTTCACACTAACAGGCATATACCCACCAACACCATCAAAAAACTTCTTCTCAAACCCTGTACCAATGCTCCTGATAACCTACCCACAGAATGCTTACAACTCTGTCTCCTACATTGCATATCCTATCAGCATCCTCCTCAACAGGTCCATTCAGGACTCCTACATACCAGATATCTGGAAGAAAGCATTTATCCTTCCACTTCATAAAGGCAGCAACAACTCTGATATCTCTAACTTCCATACTGTTGCCATTCTCTCTCCAAGCACCAAAATATTTGAGAAATTTATTCACTCACAGCTCCTCAGTCATCTGATACAAAACCAAATTCTCTCCCCCACTCAACATCGCTTTAGGCCCGGACATAATGCTAACCTTCCTGGGTACAGTAAATAGATGCTGGCTCATTAGTCTCAGCACTCTTCCTAGATTTATCAAAAGCATTCAACACTATTTCAAATTCTCTTCTGCTTACTAAAGTCTCTAATCTTGGACTATCTCCCCCTACCCTACAGTGATTTGCAAACTATCTCAGTAATAGGCAGCACTCTACTAAATGGCAACACTCTTCTTCCCCTTTCATAACTACAAATACAGGTGTCCCCCAAGGCTCAATAGTGGGACCCCCGCTTATTGAGCATATTTGTAACAAATTTCATTTCTCACCCACAGTACTGTTATCCAATATGCAGATGACTACTATCATCTGCTCTTCTAAATCTGCCACCACACTACAACATCTCACTCAAAAAGCATTTACTTCCACCGAAACCTGAATGTCCCAGAACCATCCCGCCCTCAACCCCAATAAAACAAAACTTTTAATATTTACCCACACAAAATCCAGCCCAGTTAACAAGTCATTATTCTCCGTTCACTCCCAAAACAGCACTATCGTTGAAGTCGTCCCCAGTGCCAAATTGCAAGGTGTCATCTTTGATGACTTTCAACCTCCATATCTACAGCAGCATCAAAAAAAACCATCAAAATCTCGATGCCCTGTACAGGCACAACTATTTTCTTAGCCTCTCTGCAAAAAAGGCTAAGAAAATAGTTGTGCAGAGAGGCTAAGAAAATAGTTGTGCCTGTACAGGGCACAGCTATTTTCTTAGTCTCTCTGCAGAAAAGGCTCTGGCCTCATCCTTCCTGTTTCCAACACTTCTGTATGGTGCTCCCATCTTCACCAATCTACAGTCCTCCTTAAGAACAAAACTACACTCTTGCTACATTAAAGTTGCTAAATTTGCTACACATGCAAAATTTTCTACCCATCACTGTTCCTCTCTGCATCAACTAAATTGGATAGAATCACTTCACTATCTCACTTTTCTACAATTAACTACAGCCCACAAGCTCATCTACCAGCCAGAAACCTGCCCTTCCCTCTCCTCCATACTGACCATGTACCATCCTAACCGACACCTCAGGTCCAAAAACAAAATGTTACTCTCCACAGAGAACCCTAGGCTCTCAGCCGGCCAAATGTTTTCATATACTGTCTCTAAAGCATGGAATAAACTTCCCAGTTCATTCAGAACTATCAACAATCCTGCCTCCTTTAAAAAATCCCTCAAACTACATCTCTCCTCACATTGGTTATGCTCCTGTACCCCAACACACAACCCCAACTTCTGATTTCTCTCCCTGGTGTTACACCTGTAACTGTTTGATTACTACCACTTTCTTCCCTTCACTCCTCATACTTACTCCCCCCCCCCCGTTCTTACAACTGTACTTAATTCCCCACAGCTATGAACTTAAAGATACTGTATTCATGCGCTATTTGAATACATGCTGTGTACCTTGCAGTTATATTTCATTCATGTAGTACTTGAAAATATGCCATTTACTACTTCCATTCCTCCATGATTTTAATCTTCTCACTGTTGTTTTATCATCTGGTTTATTCAATACAATAGTACTGCTCAATATTTCTTTGTTTGTGTATTAGTATTTTTCTTTATATGTAATTTTGTGGAGCTTTTCTCCCTGGGCCTCCACTGAAAATGGCCTCATTCCAGGCCCAGTGGACTTTCCCGGTTAACAAATGTATTAAATAAGTAAGTAATTAATTAATTAATTAATTAAATAAATAATGTCTTCTAAAGATTCAAAACCATCAGGTTTCAAAAAATGTGAAAGGTGTGGACAGAAAATGTCCCTAACTGATAGAGACACAATTGGTGTCTATTGCCTAGGAGCTGTCCATCTCCAGGAGTCTTGCTCCATTTGTCACTCTTTTAATCACAGAATATTCCTGCAGAGGAAAAACAAATTAATACTTAGAGGAATATTGAAAACCCCCTTCTCGTAAACAATCCAAGAAGGCCCGGGTTCATCAGTCTCCAGCTTCTAAATCGGACAAGTCTGGGAAGAAATGTTCTTCTACTAGTGATCTATCTGAGCCATCAAAAAAGGCTGCTAAAATTTCGACTCTGGATCCAAAGTCTGTCAGATACAAGAAACCTACAGCGCCAACACAATCTGTTTCGGTGCCGGTGGAGTTTGAGTCGTGGAGCTGGTCCCCTGTTTTGGAGCTATTCTTCCCTACTCTGAGATCACCAATACTTCAACCTTCCAAGTCTCTAGCCCCCTCCACTTGGTCTTCTAGGAGCCTTTATGATGATGACATGGATTGAGTAGTACAGAGGCTTTTAAGGACACCGGTGCTGGCCAAGTCATTATTGGATCCAAACCCAAGGGCTTCGAATATGACCACATCCTCCCCTGCTGCTTCGATTCCTCCTCCAATCTGACCTCGGACTTTGAAGTCAGAAAGTCCGGAGCTGGTATTAGTGGAACCATCACACCTGAGACCTATAACAGAATCTTCAGATCTGACCATTGCTCTGACATCCTCGGCTGCATCGGAGCTCGAGGAGGCTAGGAGCCGATGCTGTCCAGTTGGGTCCGGGGGGGGGCTAAGTCAGATCAGGCAGTTGTCGGATCTGACCTTGCCTCTCTGGGCATCGGCTCTGGTGAGCTTGGTTCCTACCTCAGCCTCAGGCCCATCGTCCTTGATTCTGGGTGTTCCCTTGATTTTTTCAGATCCAGGGAAATCCTCAGATCAGGGACAGGGGGCTTTAAGGTGATGAGGAGAGTACTGTCTCCCCACACAGCTCTGCTGTCATCTCCAGACATTATTCCCCCAAAAACACCGGTGTCTGCCTCTATATCCTTGCATCCACAGGGACGCAGAGATCCTAGGTCTTAGAATGCACCACAGGTGATCCCTCACTCTTCTGAAACCTCTCCAGACTATCCCTCTGCAGAGGTCCCTCGGAAGAGGTTATATAAGAGGAAGCATTTAGACTCCCCAGAGGAGTCCATCACTTCTGATGTGGACCGTGATGAAGCTGAAGGGTCCCCACTGTCACTTCCTGATGATGTCTCCTTTGAAGACATCTTAGAAATACTTAGAGAGGCGGTTAGAAGTCCACCAACCCTTCGGCAGAGGAGTCCTTGTACCTGAAGGCCTTTGGATCTCAACCTACCTCCACCTGGGTGTCTCCACCTTTCGATTAACTTATGGATCTAGTTTCTCAAAAGGTGTGGGAGTCTCCAGATTCAGTGGAACCTGTTCCTTGTGGCCAAATAAATTCATCATGTTCCACTCAGACAAAATCTTTTTAACTAAAGGAGTCCCAGTAGATGCTATGGTGGTGGCATCAGCCATGAAGAAGGAGCTCTCAGAGGCATCTTCTTGTGTTCATCCACTGAACAAGGAGTCTCTTACAATGGACATATATGGAAAACACATTTGTTCTTTAGTGAATTTTGCTGTCAGATCGCTAAAATACCTAACCCATTTTACTAGATTACAGAGAGATCTCCTGAAGGAGTTAGGAGATACACTCCAATGTTGAGTAGATGAAGGGGTTTTGGATAAAGTTTCCTCTCCGCTCTTTACCTTAAATTCAGTCATCAACTCCTCCATGAGACTGATTTCTTATGCAGCAGATGGAGCAAGTAGAACAGCGGGTTTAGGAATTTCCCTAAGGAGGCATTCTTGGATGTGCTTGTGTGACTTTGCAGAGCCCTTTAAATCTTCCTTTGTGAATGTCCTGTTTGATGGCTCGTCCCTGTTTGGGCCCAAGTCAAGGACACACTAACCAGGTGTGAGCACGAAGGAAAGACTTTGTCTGCCATAGGAGTCCATTTTTCCCCTAACTACCAAACCATATCCCAAAGGTCAGAAAGGAAGTGGAAAAATGTGGTTTCAAAAATCTCAGAGAGCTTTCCAGGACACATGCCATGAATCTTCCCCTGGGGCAGAGGGGGAAGTAGTAATGGAAGATGCCAACCATGCAGCAAAGGGGGTCTGCAGAATCAGGGTGACAGAGAATCTTTTTTTGGTAATCCCTTCCAGCACTCTGGAAAGGAGGCCTGCCTGTCCATCTCTGGAGGCAGTCGCGGGCTGTTTATCTTTGTACCCAGAAACCTGGCAACTAATAACAAACAACAAATGGGTACAAAGCATCATATCCAGTGGTTAATACATACCCTTTTCCATCCCCATCCCAAACATACAAAAGATCCCAAACATTCCACCCAGTCAAAGGGAATAGGCAGCATTAGAAATTCAAAAGTTGCTGGACGAGAGTCATCCAAACAATCCCCGCAGACCAAATAGGATCCGGAACTTACTCAAGATTCTTTTTAATTCCAAAGAAAACAGGGGATTGGAGACCATGTCTGGATCTCAACAACCTTAACAAATCAGTAAGAAAGTCCAAGTTCTGGATGCAACACTGCAGTCGATACTCCCTTTTCCGGGACAAGACAACTGGATGTGCTCGAGAGACCTCCAGGATGTGTACTACCACATAAAAATGGACAGGCGATTCAGGAGACACCTGTGCTTTTGGCTGGAAGCCAGTCACTACCAGTTTCAAGCTCTGCCCTTTGGCCTCACTACAGCCCCCAGAGTGTTTGCCAACTGTATGGCAGTAGTCACAGCTCACTTGAGGTGCCTAGCATTCCAGATGTGTCCATACTTAGAGACTGGCTCTTAACCACCACCACTGACCATCTACTAATAAAAGCAAGAGACACCACCCTGCAGCTCTGCTCTCACCTAGGAATTACAATAAACTATGAAAAATCTGCCTTGCTGTCTTCTCAGCATGTAGTATTTATAGGAGCAGAATTGGATTCAACAAATATGACTGCCAGACTTCCTCCAGAAAGAGTTCAAGTTCTACGACGTCAGGTTCTACATCTCCTCGCAAAGAAAAAAGCGCAAGCAAGGTTAGTTTTAAAGGTCTTGGGGACCATGGCAGCACCATTACCCTTGATCCCCTCAGCATGCCTACACATGAGAATTCTACAGTGGCTACTGTCCAATGGTCGATGCAGAAATTGCCGATATCCCACAAAATAATAACACAAACTTGCAAAAAAGACCTTCATTGGTGGCTTTACTCCACTCATGATTCTAGGTCGACCATTTGTACTTCCCCAACCATTGGCCACAGTGACCACGGATGCCTCTCTGCTAGGGTGGGGGACATTATGTGGAAAAGACGGTCAAAAGCACCTGGTAGGATCACAAAGCCCATTTGCACATTAGTGTCCTAGAGATGAGAGCTCTTTGTCTAGTGTTGCAAGCATTTCAGGGCCATCTTTCGCTGGGAACTATTGCAATACAGATAGACAACATGTCAGTTGTATGGTACATGGTCTTTCCACCCCTTCCTTTAATACCCAAAGTTCTTCAGAAAGCCAATTACTTGGGAAGGGACTTGATACTCATCACCCCATACTGGCCTCATCAAATCTGGTTCTCCTTCCTGTGGCCTCATCTTCTGAAGGAGCCTTGGATTCTGGATCCAGTTTCAGACTTTTGACTCCTGCATCAGGAATGTACCATCCTGCCCTTCAGACCCTCAAATTAACAGCTTGGCTGTTCCAATTCCAACAATAGCCAGGTTTCCTAACTTTTCTTCATCAGTTAAACACATCCTAATCTCTTCTCATAAGGTTTCAGTGAGAAAGATGTATAGAAGCAAATGGAAAAGATTCTCATGGGCTTCTCGTAACCACATTGATCCCTTTACTGCCCCAGTTAATTCCATTCTAGAGTTCCTAGCAAAATTATTCAGTGAGGGTGCAGCTGTGACTACCATTAGAGTTCAACTAGCAGCGATATCTAGTTTTCATATAGGTGAATCTGGCCTCAACATCATGTCTCATAAGCTATGCAAAGTGTTTATTAAAGGTACTCTATTACTTTGACCACCTATCAGAGACCCCCCAGCACCATGGGACTTAAATTTCATTCTGTCTTATTTAATTTTCCCCCTTTTGAGCCAGCATCATCTTGCAAACTCAAGTTTTTAACATGGAAAACTATTCTCTTGATAGCAATTAACTCTGGTAGAAGAGTATCAGAGCTGCAAGCCTTATTTTTAAGCCCCTTTACTTGCTTTTCCATAGAGACAGGGTCTCCTTATGAACAAACCCTTCCTTTTTGCTAAAAGTATGTTCAGAGTCAAATTTGAACCAATCTGTACAGCTACCAGTCTTTTACCCAAATTACAGGAATAAGGCAGAATACATGTTGCATCAACTGGATGTGCATAGACAATCTTTTTCTGCTTACACAGGACTAAGAACTTCAGAAAATCTGACCAGCTATTTATATCTTGGTTCAAAGAAAGGTACTTCAATCTCTAAAGTGACTCTTTTGAAATGGCTTTCAGATTGCATAACCTTCATGTATAAATCACAAAACGGAGATCTTCCCCATAGAGATAAAGCCCACTCTACAAGAGCCATTGCAACCTCTTCCACCTTTCTGGCTAGACTACCAATAGATACCATTTGTGCTGTGGCAACATGGGCAAGACATCATTATCATTCATTAAAAACTCGATTTGACCTCCAGGAACAGAGCCTCCTTTGGTTCCACGATTATGAAGAATATTCTCCCTGGAGCCACCCAAGAAAGATGGAATTAGAGACGCTGCCCCATCCTAGTAAGAATGAAGGCAAGATAAGACAACAACACATAAAGAAGTTATGTACTCACCATAACAGTCCATGTGTGTTGTCCATCTTTGCCTTCATTCTTACATCCCGCCCTCCTTCTCCCGGCCATTTTTACTCCTGAACGACTGAGTTGGTATAATTGGATATCATTATTCTCTGGCCTTCTTTATTGCACTCTGAATTATTGAACTGCCTTTATTTTTATTTCTCTTATAACTGCAAACAAGATCTGAGGAGCTTTCCTAGTGCATGCTGGGATAGGGTTTAGCTACAAGCTAGTGGAAGACCTCTAGCTTGAGTATAAAGGCTGAGTCAGATCTGAACCCACCCATCCTGTTAAGAATGAAGGCGAAGGTGGACAACACACGTGGAATGTTATGGTGAGTACATAACTTCTTTTTTTGCACAAATGCTCTCCTTTTTTTTCCAGTTTTTAATAATTTGCGTTTTGCCACAGTTTTGTCAGGATCAATTATTTCTACTTGTATGATTGCATCTTTACTAATATAGGTCTTGGCTGCTTTTCTCATGGCCATGTTTGGAACATAAAAACAATGTACTTTAAGTTAACAAATCCTACTGTGAAATACCAGTCCAGTGGCTTATTTGTGCTTTCATAAAATTAATACAGTCTGTTTCTTCCAGTTTCTGTGGACAGCAGGAAATCTCAGGTTTTCCCTGTGTGCTGTGTACTCTAACGCTTCCATTTTTTGAAACAGTTGTTTTTTAAGCAGTTTCATACTCAGCCAGCCTTTTCTTCATTTTTACCTTTGATTTCTGCAATTGTATGAGTTCATCTGAATAGCTGTTTAAAGCTTCTCCTATTTTTCCCAGACTTTGATACACTGCTTCAATGTTTTGTTTATTTTAATCAGCTCTGAGCGCAATTGATTTATCTTTTCTCCTATACTACTAGAAGCCTGGTCTTGCACCAGAGCTGGAGCTTAAACTTCTTTTTGCTGAACAGCTGCAGGATTCTTCCCAGTTAGTGATTTCTCTTCACCTTTTCTAGTGATTTTCTTTCAGGCTCTTGAAGTTTCTTCTTTGCTGGCATCCAGGCAGTGTACTTACTAACTAGTAACTGAATTTACTAAAACTTAAGAGTTTCTGGCCTTTCTCTGTCAGTTTCTTTTTTCACAGTTGGATAGCTGAAATCAAACTGCTGGGCAGTCTTCAGCCATTCTGGAAGTCTGTCTTTCTGTGTGTTATATGAAATGTTGAATTCAAATGATACTTGGGACACTGTGTTAAGAAAAATGGTATGATAGGAACAGGTCCTACAAAAAATGTTTAGGGGACCAAACAAAGTGTGTGTGTGTGTGTGTGTGTGTGTGTGTGTGTGTGTGTGTGTGTGTGTGTGTGTGTGTGTGTGTGTGTGTGTGTGTGTAAATATAAGAGAGAACCAAATGAAAAAATAAAAAACATTTTTGACAGGAACAATAAATATTTTTTTTAACTTTTCAAGGAGGACATATGAGTAAACATGGGGCATGTAAACTAATTGATTAACAACACATCCAGAGTTACAGTATCATCTTTTGATCATATTATTCACTGTTGGGACAGATATGATTGTAATACGAGGGGAGTGGTCTACTAAGCAAGTAGTTTGACCTGTATTGCTTATGTGGGGAAAAACCAAAAGGGCTTTAAAACAAAGACTATATGAGCATTGTGATAGTGTAAAAAAAGGGTGATATGAATAATGCATTAAGTAAACATGCAAAATATTGTAAAAAAATTTCAAAATATTGATATCCTTTGTATTAGAAAAGGTTCCAGTCCACCTTAGGGGTGGTAATTGAGAAAATATAATTGAATATAGGGAACTGTGTTAACAATTACCAGTGGGTGCTACCCACCATCTTGTTATCAACAATTTTGTATCAATTATGAGTGTATTACAGATGAGATCAGCAAAACTGTGGTTGTATGTAGGCGTCTTGTGAGGTAATATTATCTGTAGGTATATTGTCAGAAGATTACAGTTTTTTTTACATTTTTATATTTCCAGATTTGTTTCTAATGTGGAGTATTATATTTTTGTAGTAGAAATAAGTACATATTTACATATATTATTTGATAGTTTAAAATATTTAAATAATTTTTTTATAGGTCTAAAATATATGCATTACAGATATTGATTAGATTGCATGTAATATTACAGATACTGTGTTTTTAAGGTTTGGATGATTATGATTGGTTCACGTGATGCTATGGGAGTTTTTAGATGTGATTATTTAATACTTCTGTTCTGTAGAAGTCTTGTCTACTTTAGAGATGAAAGCACTTAATAAATACATGGCAGTTGACAGCCAAAGTGTATTTTGTCCTGGTTAAGGAACAATCTGTCTAAGCAGTAGTTTGCATTCATACAAAACTTGCCAATATTATGGTGAAGACTAATAATTGCTCTCCTATCTCAAATTGTGTTAATATATTTAGTATCTATCTATCATATACAATTTACAGTGGTAAGAAAGTAAGTTTCTAAAGTAACTGATATCAGATTCCATGTCTGTCCAAATTGCTTAACTCCTGGAATTCTGAACTGATAAATGTAGCTGATTTTTCTGGTCTAAGAACATTCTGTCTTTCTTATAATGAACTGATTGTACCATTGAGAAACAAAACAATTCAGCAGGATATTTTTCACTTTTCTTATTGGGTACCAGAGAGAATGAGATAGGTTTCCACAATGCTAAGAAAATGTTGTCATGTTTATGGCATTAGGGGTCTGGGTCTCATTTATCCCTGGTGGATTACGTCTTTATATCTTCTCATATCATGCACTGGAATTAATGTCACCCTTGATTTTGATTATTAAATATTAGATCTTTGTGAACTTCAAAGTAAAAATTGGAAAGAATATTCCACATTAAAGCTACAGTCACCAAATTTATATTACTGCCTGTAGTACCAGCTGTATCTCAGTGCTGGTTCACTCCCATTATCTTAAGACTTGTTTTTTAATAGAGGGCTTGATATTTGAAAATTTAATATAATTTTAGTTACAGTAAGAGGACTGGGGTTATTTCCATTTTCACTGGCCTAATGTTAAATGTTGGCCGTGGTGGTGCAGTGGTTAGTGTTGTTGCCTCACAGCAAGAGGTTCTTTGGTTCGATTCTCGGCTAGAGTTCCTTCTGTGTGGAGTCTGCTTGTCCTCCTTGCAGTTGAGTGAATTTTAAAAGACATGCAGGTAGGTGCATGTGTGTTCCTTCTGTGGAGGTTGGGGGCTGGACTGGCAACTCGGCACTGTAAAAACCACTAGCAGTCAATCTGCGGACCGGTGATCCTCTGTGGTGACCCCTAACTGGGAAAAGCTGAAAGACATTGCTTTACACTGGCTTAATGTTAAATGTTTGTATCAGCATTCATTTTTTGACAACTTCAGTGAACTAAATAAATAAGGTCTTCCTGGTATATTGATTATATACACTGAGATTTTGTATTGTTTTTTAATCTTATATGCACTTTCTACTCATCAGTGACTTCAATGCACCATCTGTCATATTCAGTGCTTCAAATGGTTGATCAGGCATTAGGTTATACTCTTCACTAATATCTAAGCACTTTGATCTTAATTTGAGCTTCTCTGCTCTGATTTCTGACTATTGTCTGGAAGGGTTCTATATCTGCATTGCACTTAATTCCCACATACATCTCATTTTCATGACTTTGCTTCAGTGCATGCAGTCTTTCTAAAATGAGCATGGATCATTCACTTTACATGTTTTGCAAAGTATCTTCTTAGCTTCTACATACTTATTTAATCTTAGGGCATCCCTTTTGATCATCCTTATAGCCACATCTTGTGCAGAATGTTTTGTGCTTCTCATATTTCTTATTATTGGCTTTACTTCACTTTTACTTGTGTTTGGCTTGTGTGTATCACTGGCAGGTTTACATATTTTGAGCTCATCTGTGAGATTTATACCGTGAAAAAGCAGATATAAACAGTTTAAAACAACCCACTTGCAATTACTCAGTACAACACACTTCACTTCTGTGCATAGTGCAGCAAAGTAAATCCCATTTAGAAATGGTCAGTCCAGTAGCAGTGTGTAGTAAGGAAATGCAGTGTAAAGTAGCCCAGCCAAATAGAGAAGCAGGTCCTGCTGTGGGACATGATTTAAAAGTATTGCTTAAAAGTCGCAGCCAGTCAGAAAAGCAAATATAAATTAAGTCTGGATCAAGCAATGCATTCAAAACACCAGAAGTTTCCTGTTCTCACTTGGGGAAAAAAAGCAAAAGAAAAGGTCCCGAAGGAACAGAAAGTTTGGCACAATAACTATTATTGACATATTAACAGTAATAGTGTACATAATTATATAGTTCTGGGTTGTCCTTTTGGTATTATGTTCTTTCTTAATATTATTAGTGTAGTAATCCAATTTATTATTGTTTCTGTGTATCAATGGGAAATGTTAATAAAGCATTTAAAAACATATTGGCCGTAAATGCACTTTAAAAACACACATAGAATTGGATTAAATAAAAAAATGATTCATTGATATCTTTGGGACTGGTAGCAAAGTCATCTCTGGTTAGAACTTGTCAATCCAATAGCAGTGTATAGCAAGGAACTGAGCGGTATATTCTACTTTCCAACCCAATTTTAATGTTACACTTAAAAGTCATAACCCACCAGGAAAAAAAAAACTCTAGATTTAGCTTGGAGCAAGCATAACAAATTGGACACCAGAAATTTCCTACTCTTTTTAGGAATAAAAAGGTAAAAATTGCTGCAAAAGAACAACATTCTGGTGCAATAAATAGAATTAACAGATTATCTGTAAATGCATTTAAATGTACACAGATAGAATAAGTAAAACAAAAATCTCTGATGCCTTTGGGACTGGTATCAAGGTCCAATCTGGTTAAAATTTGTCAATCCAATAGCAGTATTCTGTAATGAAATGCAGCATGGACCAACCCTAAAGCTAAACAGCTCAGGAATATGAGTTTAAATTTGTCAAACTGGTGATGGGATTTTCTGCTCTGTATATGCAGAAGCATGCACACACTAATGGAAGTATTACAGGTCCTCATAGTGACACATATGCACACATCAGCTGATAACGCAAAAATATCCCCTGAAATATGCATGATCGGTGATGTTACTCCATATGGCAGGGCTTTGTGGCACATCTCTGGCATAGGAAACTTGGGTTTTTTTTCCTAAATCTAGATATCCCTGGTGTAGGGTAGTAAAGCTAGACCATCAGGCTACTTGGTAGGGACCTGCCCAACCCTAGGGAAAGAGTGGGTTGATAAGCAGCAGAGACAAATAGAAGTCCCCTTCATGCCTGACTGGATAACCATTCCATCCAGTCAAATTTTAA